>NC_081345.1:39572303-39637127 GCF_029784015.1 Lycium ferocissimum | reverse complement strand
AAACGGGAAATCCCCAAATCCCCCAAAATAATCCGATTTCATTTTTAAACCCGCTCCATTTAAACTTAACCCAACTACATAAAAAACACATATGCGACCAACTTGTTCCCGAGTCCTACAACAGGAGCCACTAGGCATAGGAGCAGGTAACTCATATACATTATTTATTTAGTTGGGTCGGGTCTAAAAATGAAATCGGGTTATGTTGGGAATTTCCGTTAAGACAGGGGTATATTTGAAAACTTTAATGACGGGAGGAGTATTTTCGACCCAAATTGAAGAATATTTTTAGCCTTTTTTCCAAAGTAGATGAGCATTTGTTACCCTTTTCCTATAAATATAGTTGAATAATCTAAAAGAATATGTTTTTATGCTCAAAGTAGTGATGTGTGAGATGATATTCTTCACTTGCTAAAAATTCTGGCTTACCCTCTTTCTTCTTTTAACTTAGCTTTATTTCACTTTCAATACAATATGAAGTCAAAACAAGTTAAGCTCCCTGCAACACCAAGTGAGAAAATTTAACGGGAAAAACATCTCAAAACTTGACAAATTAAAGCTATTGATTTGCTGAGATAAAAATTAGTTTAATTCTTCTCCTTCCATCCTCGCTCTATATCTACATACACATACGCACACCAAGTTAAAACACGAGTCCGAACAAAAATGCCTTCAAAAAAAATTGTTTGAACCAAAATACTCCGACAAAAAAAAAATACAAAGGTATGCTTTAAATGCTAAAGATACATCAAGCGCTAAAGCACTTAACCGTAACGGTGCCGTCATGCTTTAGCGCGTATTTTACTACGCTATAGTGGTTGTCCTTCTCTCACCTATAACGTGAAAGATTTTTCGCGCTATAACAATTTATTCTTCACCTATAAAGACAAGAAAATCTTTGCGCTATATCCTTCAACATAAACCCATCGGGTTCCACCACTGGTCCCTCCAGTGGGTTTAAAAAAAAAAACCGAAACCGCCATTGACGAAAAAAATAAGGTGGTCCCACATCCAAAAACGTCATTTTCTATTAAATTTCAAATGGGAAAGTTTAGATTCTCGGTATATTTAAGTCGAGGAGCAAGATTCTAAGTTCAAATTTTGGGGAAAAAAAAAAAAAAAAGGCGTAGAACTCGATTAAAATAACTCTACAAAAAAATTTCGATTAAGGTTTTCTACTATGAACTTTTTGTTATTATTTTGTTATATACATTAAATTCTAAGCATGCTTAACATTTAATTGTTGTTATGTTTCAAAAAAAAAAAATCAATTTTTTTTTGTTCTTTCGGATCAGGCGTGGCTTTTGCCACCGTTCCGATTTTTTTTTTTTTTTTTTTTGTTTAATTCAATATTTGTTAAATGTTTATGAATTGTTAATTTGTTAAATGTTTATGAATTGTTAATTTGTTATATATTTATGAGTTGTTAATTTGTTAATTATTTATGAATTGTTAATGAATTATTATTTTGTTAAATATTGATTATGAATTTATTAGTTGTTAAATATTGTTTATGAATTAAAAAAATTGATTGGTAATGAATTATTATGTTGTTAACACTTTGATTGGATGATTGTTATGTATTGTTTTGACATTTTTCGTATTATGTCATATTGTATAGGACCAAATCAGTGGTTACATAAAATAGGACCTTTCGTCGTTACATAAAAATAATATTAAAGTAACAATCAAAGCAAACATTGTATTTAAATTAACAACATAATATAATACAATAGGTAACAACCATCCAGATAAGTTGTAAATGATTATGAATTGTTATCTATATAATTTTAAAAGTGTGAATATATATATGTTAAATAAAAAAAGATTATCTAAAAAAGAATAGTTAAAGTTCTTCTTTTCATAAATAAATAAGTTAACGATAAAATGTAAAGTTTGTAAAAAATATGTGGTCGACGAATATACTCTTTTAGTCTAATTTTATCGTAGGTCGTGTTGGCTATTTGGTCAACTAAAAATATATCACATATTCAAAATAGAGTTCTAAACAAATATTCTAATCTGAATTTCGATTCTCAAACTAATTAACTTAACAAGTCTTTTGCCATCACATAATTCAAAAGTAATTAACTTAAAAGTCTTTTGCCATCACATACGTGTCCTTACTATCACATATTAAATTTCTTTTGCATATCCCATGTTAATTATTCACAAGATATAATACTACATAATTCACATATTCCCTACAAATTATTAATTAGTTAATATAATTTATCTTTCATTTCAAGAATAATGACTAATTTAGTTTTGTACAGATCGGACTCTTTCATGGATCCGAATGTTCCCCGGGACCGATGTTCCCCAGGGCCCGATGCTCACGCGGGGCCCCTCGTTCACCCCGGGACCTCTCGATAGATCGGTATTGTCTTTACAAAACAATCATAGGTCGGACTTATTATGGGTCGGTACTATAGGGATATCTACTAGGCTCCGCCCCAGAGGCTGCCGCAGAGCTTGAACTCTTTTACGCGAGCACCCCCACACCTCGCGTTTGGAGATATTGTTTCGGGCGGCATCTACCATTGCGTGTCCGTTGGTCGGGTGCAACATGATTGGGCGCGGTCATCGCGGCCATGGTTGAGCGGTGGAGGCCGAGACACATACCTTCCATCTTCGCACCGGTGAGGCCACGATTACACTTGTGGATGTGGAGGTCCTCTTTGGATTGCGGGTAGATGGAGAGCCATTATACACCGGGTACGAGCCTCCTCCCAGTCGGACGTGGGCGACGAGAGTTGACTAGGCTCACCCACGTGCACAGTTGCCCAGGGCCGGTTTCGGGACGAGTCGGGTTCGGATTAGTGCACTGCACTTATTTGGAGGGTCTTGATCCAGGTTGATGACGGCACCCCGCGGACGCGGCTGATCGTCGTGCCCGTTTGTACCGCTTATTATATTCGGGAGCAACTTGTTCCGAATTCATCGGGTGCCTTTGTCGACTTTACGTTATTTGGTTTTCTTAAGAGCATCCGGACCGCCCGGGAGACTACGGCCAAAAGGGGGGGCTATTTTGGCGTATCTTCTGATTCTGTCTTAGAGCGTCTATTGGTGTTGTCGCGGATGTGTGTGGATTTTTTTCTTGTTCTCCGGAGTAATATTTTAAGTGTGTGCCTTCCTTTAATGTAGACAAAACTCTTGAAATGACGACTTAAAAATCGTATTTTCTAATATGTTTTACGTTTATGTACATGGGAGAGGATGCGCTTTTCACCGAGACCTAGGCATCGCCTCGACATTGACATGCCTTATGCGGGATGAGGTGGACAGGCGGGTTTTAATCGGGATGTGGATACGCACCACGATTCTACCATTCGGGACCAACTTGATCACATGACGGACGATGCGGTAAAATAGTTTAAATTTACATTAATAATTTAATTAAACGTCTTTTCGACTTAGTGATCAACGATTTGTATGTATATTGTTATGTGCCTATTTATATGGACGCCGTACTGTCTATATTAGATGGTTTTGGGCCTTACCTTCAGGGCGGGTCGGGCGTTTGGAGGTCGCGGTGTCCATTGATACACACAGGACATCGTGAGGAAAGCACGTACTGCCCCGTGTCTTCTGACAATTGAACGCATACACACGGTATACCCCCGACGTCGAGTCATGAGCCGACACTACCGGCGGGATCGTCACGCCCTAATTTCCGATAGGGCATGATGGCACCCGACCCTTACCCTAGGGCCGGCGAACCGGCCGATTCTCGTAATACTCATAATCCTACGGAGCACAAAACATGACATAAGTACATAATGAAAATTTTTCGTAAAACAAACATGCCTTTCGTCTTTTCCAAATCAAATAAAATGCGTAGTCACAACGGATCGGTAACACAATGCATAACACACCGACACATAGCCGCTTACAAAGCGACGTCTTATACACACGACAACGTCTGCAGCAGTCTCTAACATAACTCCGGATGCCATATCACACATATGCTCGACTCGGCAACGCTCGGGAAAAATGGAGCTCGCCAATCCGAATTTGGGAACATGTACGCTAACATCACCTACTCATCTGTGGGTACATGCGCGTAAACGCGACCCCCCCCGAAGAAAGGGTCGCGCACGGAACATGTGCCGAGTATGCAAAGCGAGAAGATACGATGAACAAATACCGAGTCATAATCGAAGCAATCACGTAAAATAGAGCACGATGTAATACCCAAGTACTTACACCTGACACACAAATCATACATAAGAGGCTCAGAAGACAAATAGGATAATCAGAATGTCAAAATGTTTCCTCCTGAAATACAAATCACACATATTAATGCCATGTATCATATCCGCCCCATAAAGGAGCCGAGTGGCGTAAGTAGATAGTCACCATATACATATGCACATATAACGTGTCCGACCTCCCGGTGAGGGACCGTGTAAATCGAATCATCGTATCATCATGTTATCACGTATCATATCGTATATCGCGGAGGTTATCATATCGACGGAAATCATCATACCGCGGACAAATACCCGAGCGGCAATATCACATCGTATACCGCGGTCGGGTACACCAGCCCGATATCCGTCACATACCGCGGACAAATACCCGGCGGTCGAATATCACATATACCGACATACCGCGGCCAAGAACCCGGCGGTCCGATGTCGCATATACACATACCGCATACGCGGCCAAGAACCCGGTCGAATATCACATACGGCATACCGCCGGTCGGGGAACCCGGCGGTCAATATCACATATAACCGCATGTACGCGGTCGGGAACCCGACCGGTCAATATCACATACAGTAAGATACGCGGTCGGGAACCCCGGCGGTCAATATCACATAGTGCGCACGATAACATATATAGGCCGGGACTCGGCGAAAACATGCGAAGAGACCGCAATGAGCGTGGAAAACCATATGTAATGCAAAACACTTATAGATTCAATAGGATAATCAAAACGAATTTATTTCCGGACCGAAACAATAGTCAAATCGGGTTTTCTTAGAGATATCACTGTGGGAACATATCAAACCGAACTTCGAAACCGTAGTTACGTATCAAAATCACATACATAAAAAATTTTATTTCAGACTCAACAGATAAATATATAATCATACTCGGGGGTCGAAAAAATAGTCATATTAAGTTCCTTTCAAAAATAGGTCGTCAAAACTATACAAGGAAAAGTCGCGGGACCCACGGACGAGCGTCGGCCAGCTTCAACCCGGCCCGCTATGAAAATTAAAGTCATCATACGTTAGAAAATCATTTACGAACATATCAAAGCCATCCGGTTCTATCTGTGAAAGTTACGGACGTTCGTAGTTACAAAACTCTTTTGAAAACAAAACTTTTTATGCAACCTTGAAAACCAATCATAAAAAGACATATAAACCATAGCCTGACCATATAAGGATGCCAACATCAAGAAGCAAATAAGCATCGTAAACATGCTCGGACTTTAGGAACAGAGTTACCCCCGAAGCTCGTAACATATCATAACTTAGCCATATCTAAGACATACCCCGAAAGAAGGAAAGGAAAGCTTTACATACCTTGATTGCTTTCTAAGCTAATCCAAACTCAAGTCTCGGCTTCTCAAAATCTACAACACGTCATTAGACACCAAACATTAGTCATAGGCACCTCGGAATCCCATTTTAAGCTCGCACTTTATTTACAGAAATTTGGGCAGCATTTTCCCTGTAAACTCAACACCCCGAGAATTCAAATCGGCCAAATCATCAACAGCAATACCAACAATCATACTAACAACATCAACAATTAATTCAAAACAACCCAACCATTATGCAACACTACCCGAACCTTCCAATTTCAATGGAAACAACAACAATACATTTCTTTCTTCCAAATTCATAAACTATACCAACCATAATTCCAACAATACCAACATTAACCATAATATTTCCAACTTCAAAATACTTCATAAACATTCCATATCGTGTTTGTCCCATATTTCCATCACGAGAACCATTTTATAACGATTTTACAGCTCCTTCTCCGTAAATAAACTAATATTAACACAAATAGAAAGAGATTCATACCTTTCCCTCGATAATAATGCTATATATTTACTCCTCCACCTTGAACTTAAGCCACAAAGCCTCAATACGCAGCTTTGAAGTCGCAACTATACGTCCGACCGAAATTTGGGAATTATACCGGTTTTGGGCTAAAAGTTGGTGGTGGAAGGTTGGGGAATTTTCTAGAATATTTGGAATGTTTTTGGTCTGATTTTTTTGGCTGAAAATGAGGGGTTAAGCCCTTTATATAGCTGCTCCGAAGTCAACAGAGCATTCTGTCAGATCTTGAAGCGTGGAACTACTTGTGGCATCCATCCACGGAAATTATTTCGAGACCTAAAACTTTTATACCCGATCTCTTTATTTGCATACTGGATATGTCCAAAACTCCATACGATGCGTATAACTTATTCAACATCCCAAACTTTTCCTTATTCCAAATTTACCCTTAACACTCCATACCAATGAAAAGATGAATATGCAACTTGTGCATTAAAACAAAAATAAAACCGGAAATTAAAAGTCTTATCCACAACTTGTCGCAATATTCATCTTGTCGCAATATTCATCTTGTCTTATCCACAACTTGTCGCAATATTCATCTTGTCGCAATGTTATATCCCGTATTTTGTACGTTGGAATATTTTAAGTTGGATTGCGACAAGTTGTGGATAAGACTTTTAATTTCCGATTTTGTTTTTGTTTTAATGCACAAGTTACATATTCATCTTTTCATTGGTATGGAGTGTTAAGGGTAAATTTGGAATAAGAAAAAGTTTGGGATGTTGAATAAGTTATACGATCGTATGGAGTTTTGGACATATCCAGTATGCAAATAAAGAGATCGGTGTATAAAAGTTTTAGGTCTCGAAATAATTTCCGTGATGAATGTTGGATCGGCTACTTCGAAGTCGGCGCTACGATCGTTGCTACGTGACTTTAGGCTTATATAAAGGGGCTTGTTACATCCGGCATTTTTGCGTATTTGAAAATTTGGAAATAACCTTGATTTATAAGGAATAAGGTCATGTTTGGATTTCTTTCTAATATGTGAATGTTGCTTATGGAAGTATGGATGCGGGGATATCGAGCAAGGCCAAGGGCAAAATTGAAATCTTGGAAATTTGTTTCGGGAATTTGCAAAATAAGATTCCTAGCTAATTGGGCTAAAAAAAAAAATAAGAAATTGAGGCCCAAAATTGGAAGGGTGGCCGGCCAACCCATGGCCCAAACCCACCCAATTAATTAAATTTTCCCATGTGCCAATTATATAAGCATGGCTATCCTTAGAAACTTCAAGAAAAAAAGAGAAATCAAGAACAAAGAGAAGAGAGGAAACGGCCAAGAGAGAAAAAGAAAGGGAAAGTAGAAAAAAAAATTCAAGCCATCCAACTTTGATGTGAGAATTCCTTTCTTCTTGAATTCTTAACAAGTTCAAGGTGCTTGTCGACGTGGTATAATTAGTTAAACAAGAAAACTCCGTTTGCGGAAAGTTGAAAATTCAAGAAAAAGGTAAGATTCTTATGTTTCATGTTATGGAATGACTTTATATGTTATGATGATTAGAATTAGACAAGAATTATGAAAGTGTGACGTATGTGTGCATGGCGTGTGTGTATGTGAAAAAGGGTTGTGGTAGTGAGCCATGTTGTGTGGAGGAGGAGAGAATTTGATTTTTCTTAGTATGTTAAGTGTGTTGTTGTGGCTTTTGTGATGTAAAGAAAGGTTAATGAATTGAGTTAGCATGAAAGTTGGTTGTATATTGTTATGAGAAATTATATGATTTCTATATGGTTTTTATATATTTGTGGAGGTAATGGTCTAAGGTGTGAATTAGTGTTGTTGTGAATGAAATTGGAAGATGACAATGCAATTTTGTAATTTTGTTGCAATTGAGGGAAGTTGGGATGAATTATGGTTTGATGGAGATTTTGTATATTTTGTAGAATAATGAGAAGTGTGTTCGGATTGTATTTGAATGGTCTTGAATTAGTAGATAAATATGAAAACGTCGATATTGGATGAAAGGTGTGAAGTTAGAACGGAAGTTGATACATTATGTAGAAAGAAAGACTATTTGTGTTCATATGTGCTTTGTAGCGATTATTGATGTTGTTGATGTTGTTGTTGGGTTGGTTGTTGTTATTCGAGCCGAGTTGAATCTCGGGATGCTATATTTATAGGGGAGATGCTTCGCCGGAATTTTGGTAGACAAGTATGGGCTTAAGTTGAATTCGCAAAACCCGAAACTCACCTTTGGTAACTTTGACCATTTGCGGATTACGGACGAAACGGGAATTGAGCTTAAGCGAGTATAAGACATCCGTAAGGTATGTAAAGCCTTCTATTTCCTTTTCATGGCATGATCTAGGTGTGCTAGCTTCAGTTTCGACCCTTTGGGTCAATCCTATCTCCCGGGATTCACACCTAAAGTTGGAGCGTTTTCATTCGATGGAATTGAACCAAATAGGTCACAATTGACTAGTTTGGCCTTAAACATCAAAAACTTGTCCGAATCCAATCCGACCACTTCCAAAACAATTATTAATGATATTATGAGGTTCGATAGGCATGTCCCGTATACGCCACCTCCCGTTGGCCGGGCGGACCCACTATTCCCGGATTCCGCCTATCATTTTACTTGATTTATTTTACACCACAATTGAAGGAAAACTTTTGGCTATTGCCCTAACTACTAAACGATATTTTATTTAAACTTTTCAAAACCATTCGAAGGAGTGCGATATTTTATTTAAACTTTTCAAAACCATTCGAAGGTGCGATATTTTATTATTCGATTTTCCAAAACCACTCCGAAGGGAGTGTGAAATTTTATTAGTATTATTATTATTATTATTATGCCCGAAGGAGGGCTGGGATTAGTATGATGTCACAAGTGGCATGCCCGATGGGGCCGGGGTAGCCGTATGTCACGAGTGGCATGCCCGGGCGGGCTAGGATTGTTATGTCGGGACCGCATGTCCGATGGGGCCGGGATAGACGTATGTTGGACCGACATGCCCGAAGGGGCCATTATTTTATTCGGGACCGGCATGTCCGAAGGGCCGGGATAGACGTATGTCGGAACCGGCACACCGAAGGGATTACTAGTACTACTATTATTGATATTGCTATTGTTATTACTATTATTGTTATTATTATTAGGCCGGAAGCGGCCGTCCGGCGGACTATTTTATTTAAATATTTAGTTCGTAAGTCAAGTAATCTAAACTTGCTTTCGTTGTACTTTTCGATGTAATCTAAACTTGCTTCTTGTTGAACTCTCCTATTTCTTGCTTCGGTGATGCTTTACATATTCGGTACATATTCGTCTTGACCCCTCTCTTCGGGGGTCGCGTTTCATGCCCGCGAGTCCGTGGGCGCGTCGGGGAATCCGGTATTTAGAGGAAGTCACCATCTGGGAGTCGAGCGCTCCATTTGCTTCGGAGGGGTTGTCCCTGTTTTGGTATAATTTTATGTATTGTACGGTGTCTTACTCTTTAGAAGTACGCGAACGAGCGTGGGAGTTATGGTTACTTGTTTGGCCTCGTCGACCGTTATTTTGTTGTACGAAATGGCGGAGGCCTTTTTAAGCTCGCCTTATTCTATGTCGTGTATATATATATTATGTTTGAGATGTCTTGAGCTGCGTGCTAATTTTGGTATTTCATTTACAAAAAAAATTTGAGTCGACGTTTAAGGGTCCGCTCGGCTCTGACGAGAGTCGGGTGCCCGTCACGCCCTGATGAAGATTGGGGCGTGACAGGGCTTAACCCCTCATTTTCAGCCAAAAAAATCGGACCAAAAACATTCCAAATATTCTAGAAAATTCCCCAACCTTCCACCACCAACTTTTAGCCCGAAACCAGGTATAATTCCCAAATTTCGGTCCGGACGGCGTATAGTTGCGACTTAAAGCTAAATTGAGGCTTTGTGGCTTAAGTTCAAGGTGGAGGAGTAAATATATAGCATTATTATCGAGGGAAAGGTATGAATCTCTTTCTATTTGTGTTAATATTGGTTTATTTACGGAGAAGGAGATGTAAAATCGTTATAAAATGGTTCTGTGATGGAAATATGGGACAAACACCATATGGAATGTTTATGAAGTATTTTGAAGTTGGAAATATTATGGTTAATGTTGGTATTGTTGGAATTGTGGTTGGTATAGTTTATGAATTTGGAAGAAAGAAATGTATTGTTGTTGTTTCTATTGAAATTGGAAGGGTTCGGGTAGTGTTGCATAATGGTTGGGTTGTTTTGAATTAATTGTTGATGTTGTTAGTATGGTTGTTGGTATTGTTGTTGATGATTTGGCCGAGTTGAATTCTCGGGGTGTTGAGTTTACAGGGGAAATGCTGCCCAAATTTCTGTAAATAAAGTGCGACCTTAAAATGGGATTCTGAGGTGCCCATGACTAATGTTTGGTGTCTAATGACGTGTTGTAGATTTTGAGAAGCCGAGACTTAAGTTTGGATTAGCTTAGAAAGCAATCAAGGTATGTAAAGCTTTCCTTTACTTCTTTTGGCATGTCTTAGATATGGTTAAGTTATGATATGTTACGAGCTTCGGGGGTAACTCTGTTCCTAAAGTCCGAGCATGTTTACGATGCTTATTTTCTTCTTGATGTTGGCATCCTTATATGGTCAGGCTATGGTTTATATGTTTTTGTATGATTGGTTTTCAAGGTTGCATAAAAAGTTTTGTTTTCAAAAGAGTTTTTTGTAACTACGAACGTCCGTAACTTTCACAGACAGAACCGGATGGCTTTGATATGTTCGTAAATGATTTTCTAACGTATGATGACTTTAATTTTCATAGGCGGGCCCGGGTTGGGCTGACGCTCGTCCGTGGGTCCCGCGACTTTTCCTTGTATAGTTTTGACGACCTATTTTTGAAAGGAACTTAATATGACTATTTTTCCGACCCCCGAGTATGATTATATATTTATCTGTTGAGTCTGAAATAAGAATTTTTATGTATGTGATTTTGATACGTAACTACGGTTTCTGAAGTTCGGTTTGATATGTTCCCGAGTGATATTCGGAAGAAAACCTGATTTGACTATTGTTTCGGTCTGGAAATAACAGTTCGTTTTGATTATCCTATTGGATCTTTGTAAGTGTTTTGCATTACATATGGTTTTCCACGATTCTGCTTGTGCATTTTGCTGTATGTCTTTCGCCGAGTCCCGGGCCGGTTATGTTATCGTGCGCACTATGTGATATTGACCGCTGGGTTCCTGACCGCGGTATGCCGGCTATATGTGATATTGACCGCTGGGTTCCTGACCGGGACGATCGAGCTACCGTTGATGATGATTTTCTGCTTTCATGGATGTTCGGCTCCACCGTTGGGAGAACGGGTTGGGCACTTTAGGCGTGGTCGGTCATTTGACTTCCATTGAGCATTACATGCGCGGTATCATCGTATCACACGCCGATTGATCGAGCGACCAGACTTGCGTCCCCGTAGGGATATAGGATACTCGCACTCGCAGGGCAGTACGAGGCATTGGTAAGTTTATCGTATTTAGATTTATTTAATCGCATTGAATGTTACGTTTTAAAAAATAACTTTTTTTTTTCTGTTGAACACAAATGCAGCTGGTGGCCGTACAGCGTTTACGCATGTTGGGGTTAGAGCATATGCCTTACCCTGGGCTTGCGGGGCTTGCGGCGGAGATGGTACGGATATCGGAGGATGGTATCCGGCAGGCAGGCGAGATTAGGCGCAGGGAGGAGCCTGTTTTGGAGGCTGACTATCAGGCAGTGCCAGGAGGAGGACCGGGTGCTCCCAGAGGAGGCGGCCATGCTGGCAAAGGACGCCGTGCTGCCGGGGGATGCCGTGCGCGTACAGGCCGCGGTGCTGCTGCCAGAGGACCTGGTGGTGGAGGACACCATCTGGTAGATGAGGCGGATGAGGCCGATCCCATTCCGGAGGGCGTTCACGGTCTAGTCCATCCGCGACCGTTCCGGACGGTGGCGCCACACGGGGACTCACCTACGTTTACGCCAAGGCGCTCTTGCTTGGCCGAGATACCGGTCGTCATCACAGTTGAGCCAGAATGCATACATGGAGGAGCGTGATAACGTTGATTGGGCGGCGTTATGCGCTTCATTAGCTGATGAGCGGCCTGTGAGGAATTTAGAGGGACCCAAGATTCTTGACTTCGATGAGTTTTTGATCCCGGTTAGTATTTAAAATGCTTATTTGTTCATTTAAATTATTTATTTAAATATATATACGTTACTCATTATTTAGTAATATTTTATATTTTAGGATTCGGCGCCAGCGGGTCCACCAGAGCCACCCACTCAGGTGTTTTCTCATGGGTCTGTCGAGCCAGCGGTGTCTTCCCATATGACCACTGAGCCACATGTAAGCTTTTTATTAAAATTTCTTTTATTCAACATAAGGTCAATATTTAATATATATATATATATATATATATTTGATTATTTAAAGTACTTATTTTAAATATGTATGTTACTTATTATTTCGTTATTTTGATATTTTAGGATTCGGCGCAGGTGGGTCCACAGGAGCGACCCATTCAGGAGCATTCTCGTCAGCCTGCCGAGGCAGAGGTGTCTTCTCATGAGACTACCGAGGCGCATGTAAGTTTTTTACTTAAGACTACTTTTATTCAATATAAGGTATATATTTATTTAATTTTTATAACCTTTACTTGGACTTCGAACAAAGATCTCGTCCGAGACTATCTCATATTCACCACCACACCCATCCGAGGAGCCTACGGACCCATCTCGAGCCTACTCGCGCCCGTTGACACACACGGTTTGATTAAATAAATAACGTTAATGTGTTCAATATAAATAAGAAATGGTACTAATTATTATATACTTTCGTTTCATCCTTCGGCGTACGAGGTGGAGACTCCCGACGAGCAAGAGGTCGAGTTTCCGGACCTAGCTCGGCCCCGAGGTTCGAGCGTGCCGGCGGAACGCATCCCAAGAAGAAGCACGTTCTAGTCAAGGGCACACGGGCCAGGGGAAGAGGAGATGATCATGACTTGGAGACCGGTTATTAAGAGGAAGAAGGACGATAGCGAGGGCGGTGGGGATGGCATGAGCCTTAGGCCTAGGGATAGTCTCCGCATACTACATGTGGGACCCATCCTCGATAGTGTATATACATTAGTGTTATACAATTTATCGTAAATATTATATATTTTTGCATATTTATACATATTACACATCCTAAATTGATAAAAAAAAAAAAAAAAGGTGACACGTTCGAAATAAAGTTAAGCATTAATTTAAAAATAAGACGAAACCCTAAAAGATAAATAACGTAAAGCTAATGACTACAAGTCTTCAAACAAAAAGGACTTTGAGCACTTTTCAACCGCTAAAACGACAATCCAAAGTATTGCGTATTCTTTATGTATTGAGCCTATCTTATTAATTGTACAAATATAAGTAGGGTTCTATATAAAAAATATTGAAGTTCCTGAGTCTCAAAGCATGATTAATATACGGCTAAATTACGTAAAAAAGGAGTGAAAATGTAAGTTGAAAAATGGCGGACTACTATAGCGCAAAGAAATAATGCGCTATACATAAAAAACCAACTATCTATAGCGCGAAGAAATATCGCGCGTATAGGTGAGAGAAGACAATCACTATAGCGCAGAGAAAATAACGCGCTAAAGCACTTAAAGGTACCGTTATTTATGCTTTAGCGCATTATTTTATCGCGCTAAAGGTACTTTTGTAACTATTTTTTTTGTTGGGGTATTTTGGTTCAAACAATTTTTTTGAAGGCATTTTTGTTCCGGGTCCGTTAAAACACATTGGTATCGGGCCAGTCCATTATGATATTGTCCGTTTTGACTAAGCTCACACGATTTTAAAACACGTCATTAGTGTCTAGGGTTTATTTCCTAATATATCCAGTATCTTTTCCGTGGTCTTAGCGTCATCGTCGAGATTTGCCCCACTAGCACCTCAAAGATGTGGGATTTGTATAAACTCAGTTGAATACTGAAGTTTATCCACCATTTACCAAGATTGCACGCGAAGAGGCTCTGATACCATCTGTAACAATTCAATCTAAGCCACTAGCGAAATTATTCACTTGGGCCTAGATAGTCATGGATTTAAAATCCATCACTAAGGTTTAATAAGAGTTTCATATATACCGGGTATTTTTCTATTTATTTCCGATGTGATTTTTTAGGATTTGGTAATATTTGTACATCATTATACAAATTATACAAAAGTATATATGCGGAGAAAGTTGAATGTTGATCATGTTTTATGTATCTCATCTTCAAGAAATGAGAGATACACAATCCAATTTCAAGCTTCAATCACCCCATGCACCCTTATGACCGAGATACAGTGAAATTCTTATTATAGAAGAAATATGCTCTTTACTACAAGAAGTCTATGTACTTGCACATAATAAGGGCGAAGTTAGAAGCCCTTACTATGTGCAAATATATATTAAGAAATTCATCAAATATCTAAATTCAATATCCAGTTACTAACACCTGTTGTTGCTATTCAAAATTTAAAACTCATAAAGTTTAAATTCTGGCTCTGTCTCTGTTAGCTAGTTAGGAGCTGCAAATATATATAAAGTACTCCCTCTGTCCCAAAATAATTGTTAGCTTTTGTTTCTCGAGAGTCAATTTGACTAATTTTCGAAGTTGAATTCGATTAAATTAATTTAATATTTCAAATTTAAAATATAGATATTCAAAAATGATATGAAAACTACTAATAAGTTGCAATTTTTTTTATATCAATACGGTAAAGAAAATCATAAAATATTATTAAATTGCAAATAATTTAACTTTGGATAAGCGGAAGGTAAAAGTGTTTTGGGACGAAAAAAGTACTAATTAATTGTTATTCTGTGATTGTGGAAGTGATATAGGAAGATAGAGATGAGTTCGGTAAAGAGTTCAAAGATGTTGAATGTTAGGTGGGCTCTATGAAATGCTACAAATCTACTCTATTACAACAGGAATTTAAGCAATATACACAGATGAAGTAATTTTTTTTATCTGTGCAATTAACTAATCACAGTGCGTTAATACTTTAATTTTCAAATTCCGTCAATCTTGCTAGAAGAGTTGAATTGCATTTTAGGTCAACTTAATATGATGATTTAAATTTTTTATAAAGTAGTACACAAAACTTAAACTCTTAGAAAAAAAAATTAAAACTTTAAAAGAAGAACTATCATATTTTGCACCATCTTTAAAAGTTAAGATAATTATTTCTTTGTTTAAATTCTTGGACATTCTTTTTTTTTCATCCTCAAGCAAAGAAATCATCTTTCTTGTCTTTTTATTTTATTTTGTTTTATCTTAGTAGAGTATCAATCAGAAATTAAAGTCGTTTACACTAGGAGATTCTATTTTAGTAGCAGCATTGAAGTACAAATGAAAGTAACAATACCTTAGTACAAATGAAAGTAACAATACCTAACACCTAACACTATACAATATGGCCGTTGACAATAAATTTAAAGACGTTAAGAAAATTCCAAATACTAAAGGTGAAGAGCAACAGACTAAGCTAAGAACACGATAAAAACAAATTCAAGGTGAACTATTAGAGTAAATAATTAAGGGATTATTAACCAATTATCTACCGAAAGATACGTTTTCCAAACATGAAGTTACACCTTAATTACGTCAAACATTTTTAACTCATGCAAGCACTTTTTCTTTAGGAATTGACCCCAAAATTAAAATCTATGTAACTACAAAACATCAAAGCAATGTTGTACGAAAAAGAGTTTAAATGTTTGTTATTTAAATAGGCAAAAACAAAGCATCTTCATTTTTCAAAGACTTCAAGGTTCGTCCTTACTGTCGGCTGCCCATATTTTTTTTTTCTTCTGGGAATTCTTTAGTTGAAAAAAATAAAAGAGTAGTTGAGATTGAAGTTCAAGGAACAAATTATTTTACAAGTTTAAATTGTGTGTATAAATGAACTTTACTTGGAAAAAAAATTAGTGCAAATTAAAGATTTGATAATACATTAAAATCATTATTTCGGTATTTCAATTGAGAGTTCAGAATTTGTAAATGTTCATGGTCAAACATGTTTGCTTTTGGACTTATGTTAATTGTTTATAACTTGAAAGGATAATGGCGTGACTTAAATAGTAGATAAAATAAGAGGTCTAATTAATCAAATTTGTTGTGAATAAGCAAGACGTAATAATTATTGACCTATAATAGGTAGACACTCTCTATAAATAGAGTTCAACCTGTCTTTTTCTATCTATCAGAAAGAACCACTCTGTTCTTGAATACGTGATAATGTTTAGCCTCCCATCAGTCTCAATTTTCCAGATTGAGAAAGTGTTGTAGCTAGCGAATTGCGGAAGTTAGCTTCAGGCTTAACTGCTTAACTACCAATTGATGTCGCTACTAAAATCATTAAGTTAAATTGTATATTATTTTAACCAAAACTTAAGATTATGTGTTTTGTATGTATATAACGTGTCTTGATCTTTGCTATGGCTATCAATTTAATATCTAACAAAACAAATATTGAAAATATTGAAGTTTCACATTTATAATCAAGTACTCTGTATTTATGCCAAAACTGTTTATAGATTATTTTGGTTAATCCGACAAATGAAACAAGGCTTGACACGTGCAATAGTTTTTTATTTTTATTTTTATTCTCTTTCTTTGAGAAAAAAAATGTTTTTTTTGGGTAGAAAAATATGTTTATCATAAGTCGATTGGAATGAGTACAAGCTATATATTTGGATTTATGTATTGAGTAATTCAACTAACTTGATCTCATACAGATATCACATTTTTAAAATTGCTAAAACTTCTTAGTATATATATATATATATATATATATATATAATTGGATGAGATACTTAAAGAAGTCTCATTACAAGTGCTTCTCTCTACTCCCAACTTTTCACATTTTCATTTAGCAAAAGAATGATTATTGCATGATCTACCTTATACAAGGGGAAAGGAAACCCCGTGATTGTCTCCTCTCTCGTGAATATTTTATTTTTCTCAATATTGCTTCTTCTTTTTCTCCTTTTTAAAAAAAAGAAGAAAAAAATAACATTAAATAAGAAAGACCTAATCATAGCTTATTAAGATTTGAGCTCACGCAAATGCGATTCGAATTGTTTTTCTTGAAAAGTGGTTGTCCCACTAGGAACTTTATCTCAATTTTTTTTAGATGATCTTGGACTTACTCAAATATACTAAGAGCTAATTTGATTAATGCGTCATATTATGGCTTTACTTCGTAGTACTAATATTAAACTAAATACACTCTCTCTTTTTCAAGTAAAATTGTGGTGTGTTATCTGAAATTTCATTTCAATATTTAAAATAAACAAAAAAATAAGTGAAAAGGAAGAAAATTATAACGCAGCGGGGCATTATTGAATGCAACTTTCTAAGTGCGAGTTCAATCGGATACAGTAATTTAACACATAGCTCAAATAAATATGGGGCAAATGTAATCAAAATTCATAATTTCAAAAGTATAATAACTTCAATACTAAATTTTTTGAAATTATAACCCATTATTAAAGAGTAAAAAAGAAATAACTTGAAGAGCATGAAGGAGTGTAGTGTAGCATGTGGTTTTGGAGGGACACAATCATTAGATTTCCATGTAAATTGTCCATGAAACTTCTTAAAATCTTAACCCTTCTCCTGCCTAAAATTGTTTTCAAAACTGAAAAGAGGTAGATACAGAACATTCTATATCCGGTGGGGAAAAAGTTAAAATAATAATTTGGTCCCTAAAGTTTTCTAAAAAAAGGGGGGAAAAAAAGAGAACCTTACAACCTTGTTCCTTTGTTTTTAACTTTTCACCTTATTTTTTTTCTTTTCAATAAGGTTTTTTGGCTATATTATTTTGGCCACAATAGTCCATATAGGATAAATTTATATGACTATTTAGGTCAAATTTAATAATTTATGCTTACTTAATGTCATTTCTATCTTTTCTTCTTAAAGTTTATTTTAATTTAAAATTATTCAATAGAGATTATAGTAATTTTTATATAAGTGTGGCAAAATTTAGATCAAATTGGTGTGACAATTTAGTTTTTTTTTTTTTTTCACCAAAGTGCGTTAGTGTGCGTCGCGCGTGCGGCTCGAGAGATGCGTTTGTCTTTTTGGGCCCACAGAAAGCCCACAATGTTATCGCATTCGGCCCGTAAATTATGGTGATGTTACACTGGTCCCTATCAAGTCATCCAGCTGGTTTCGTCCGGTTTCCCTTTTTGCTTTTAAACATGTCAAGTAAAGGTAAATAATCTCTGATTAATTATAAACAATCTTTTATGTTATATTTATGGATTTTTTGTGAAAAAAGGAGTAAATAATATTCCGTCTGATTCAATTTATGTGACACCATTTAATTAGGCACTTACTTTAAGAAAAAAAAGGGAGACTTTTAAAATTTATGACCCAAAACAAGCTTTGAAAATCATCTCATAAATTTAAATTATTTGTAAATATAAAAATGTGTTATTTTTTTGGAACGGATTAAAAAGAAAAGTGTGTGATATAATTGCTACAGGGAGTAAGATATTTGTGATGGATCATAAAACTTCTTTGAATTTCTAACCTCATTGTTTCAAGTTCATTTTTTCATGTAGACACTACTTGCTTCTTTATCAATTTATTTCATGTGAAGAGACTGTGACCGGAGAAAAAGTGTTTATTGGATCATCCTGTAAAAATTAAAAGAAAGTATTTACTCGTATCATGCAACAACGTGTAATTGTTTGTATTAAGTCTAGTTTTTGAAAACTAAAGAGAATAATGTGATAGAATAACTAGTTAAAATAAATGGAAAAGGCTCAAACATGCCGTCGAATTATCGAAAATGGCTCAGTTTGGCTCATTTATGTCATTATCCGTTACCAAAATGACTCATCCATGTCAGTTTTCATTAACGCCGATTTTACAATATTAGATATGACACGTGACCTCCGACTAGATTATATTTGTGGGTGGGTAGGGTGTATGGATCGAATTTTTTATTAATTTTGGGATTTAAAATTGGGCTAGTTTAATTAAACGATGTAGACCTCTAATTAGATGTCACATGTCATATCTGGTATTATAAAACTGACGTTAATAAAAAAATGACATGGATGAGTCATTTTGGTAACGCACGATGGCATAAATGAGCCAAACTACTGATGAGTGGTACAAATGAGTCATTTCCGATAATTCGAGAGTATAAATGAGTCATTTCCAATAGTTTAACATATTTAAGCCTTTTCGGTAAAATAAATGAGCGTATAACTTAAATTGAAAATAAAAATGCCAAAAAGAAAACATTTTCATTGGAGCGTGAAGCACACACCGAAGAAAAGCTAAATTATCGTTTACAACTCTACTGTTAAATATTTCCATTTACAAAATGGGATATCCAATGAGACCATAATTACATCAAGTGCCACTAGGTTCACTTTCCTAGCTCCCTCCATAAGTAGTCCTCTTTCCCTCCACCAATTCCTCCTCATCTTCATACATTTTTCCAGTTTTTCTCCCTGTTTCCATCTTTTTTCAAAGAAATGGGGTTTTTGAATGTGGCCTGTATTGTTTCTCTTTTCTCAGTAATGTTATTTGCAGCTGAAGCAAGAATCCCAGGTGTTTATACTGGCGGTGCATGGCAGAGTGCTCATGCTACCTTCTATGGCGGTAGTGATGCCTCTGGTACTATGGGTATGTTGCCATTTCACTTGCCTTGCCCTAGAGCCACCCATATGCATAATGTACTTGAAATGCTCCATTTTTACTCTATTCTCTAGCATTTTTGTTCTATGTTCAAAGAAGTTCAAGTCAACTAGTAAATCTATGGTATGTCACCATTTTTAGGGTTTTTCCTTTTTGTTCTTCTTCTTTACACAATGTACTTGAAATGCTCTGTTTCTATCTGTTTTCTAGCCTTTCCATTCTATGTTCAGAGAATTCAAGTCAATTTATAGATCTAATTTTGTGATTTGTGATGGATTTACAGGTGGGGCATGTGGGTACGGTAACTTATACAGTCAAGGGTACGGAGTGAACAATGGAGCACTAAGCACAGCGTTATTCAACAATGGCTTAAGTTGTGGAGCATGCTTTGAGATTAAGTGTGACAATTACCCACAATGGTGCCATCCAGGAAGTCCATCCATTTTCATTACTGCAACTAATTTCTGCCCACCAAATTTTGCTCTGCCAAACGACAATGGCGGCTGGTGTAACCCACCTCGTTCACATTTCGACCTAGCCATGCCTATGTTTCTCCACATTGCTGAGTATCGTGCCGGAATTGTCCCCGTTGTTTACCGTCGGTAAGCATTTTGTGCTTTTTCTGTCTCCATTTTTTATTTATAATATTTACCAAAAAGAATGTCATGTTTTTACAATTAGGAATAGCTCCTTTTGCCTTCATAGGCTTTTTGTCATAAAAACCAAATATTTTTCACTAAATTTAGAATGTTTGATGTTAGAGTAGAAGATAGAATTAGGTTTGGTTATAGTTTTTACAAAGAATTTTTGGTTGGTTGGAGTCACTACATTGACAAAAAGTGAAAAGAAAAAGTAAAAACGCAGTTTTATAGTTGTTTTCCAAATTCAATTTTCATGGCCAGGCATTGATTTTCGAATAAAGTAAAATAATTTTAAGAAAAAAAGATAATAATTCTCATGGCCAAACAAGTCTTAATAGGAGTAATTTATAAATCCACAAATTGAAATGTTTTTCTTTTTTCTAAACGTTGTGTCAAGTCAAACTATCGCGGGTTCTTTTTTTCCCCCCTGTTATTTGTGCTTTTGGTATGTTCTGCTGGTGGGTGGGGTTATTATTATGTGTTTTGGTTTTTTCTTTATTGCTTTTGTCAGTTTTTTCTGTTCACTCATGGGGTAGAAAATAACCTGTCAAACGTACAATTTGCATGCTTTTCTTCCTTTTCCCTGTAAATTACTGTAATTGTACCGGGTGCTGGTACAGAGTTGTCACAATTGGGCTAATAATAAACACAGGTAAAATTCTCTCACCTACTGTAATGAATATGAACATATTTTTCACCATTTTGTATCTCCCATATTATAAAAATAAAAAAATTAGTTTGCCCATAATTAGTATTCTGTACCTACCCATGTATTTCCTACTGTTTATCAACCCTGCATATGAACCTGTTATAGTCAATGTGGATTATTACAGCGATAATTTGTAGAATGCTCATATTGTATAATTGTGTTGCACGCTCTACCATATAGTGAGGGAGCTACAGCTTCGCTTAAAATTTTATATGTAGATTTAGACACTTAATATGTATAAGTAATTTACCAAAAACTCATGTAATTGCATTTTTAGAATCCAAAGCCCACAAGTTATAAAATCTAAGCTCTGCTTCAGATCCTATACGAACAAAGGCTATTGAGGGAATTACATATTATACTAATATGTAGTATGTTGAAACAGGTAAGGCATAAGATGGGTGTGAATCATATCCTAACTGAAATTCCGAAATAACTGTCTCCATTGATTGTTAGTTGCGCGTGGTTAGGTAAACTTACGCCCAAATAATTGATTCTCCAACAATTTTTCCCATTGGCAGTAAACACACCGAATAAGGACCAATCATTGTTTATTATTAACTGTTATATCTTTAATAATCTTTTTAATGATATGGTAATGTAAAAATAAATTATGACTCCGTTAAATCAAGTTGATGTTATTAAAATCAAACGAAGCACAGTAGTCCGCAAAAATGTCAAACACCAAACCCTAGGTAGTGGAGCACAGTCTCCTATTTTCTCTAGTCCTTTTCCTAGTGGGTCCTCATATTTACATTCCACGTTAACATACTCGTCCTCTGGCTATGCTTAAATGACTAAAATAAACTGATGTGTTTTATTTATTTACGCAGGGTGCCATGCAGGAAGAAAGGTGGAATAAGGTTCACAATTAACGGTTTCCGTTACTTCAACTTAGTTTTGGTAACGAACGTCGCAGGTGCAGGGGATATCGTGAATCTTAGCATTAAAGGTGCAAAGACTGGTTGGATAAGTATGAGTCGTAACTGGGGTCAAAATTGGCAAACAAACTCTGTTTTGACTGGTCAAGCACTTTCATTTAGGGTCAGAGCCAGTGATAGACGTAGCTCTACTTCATGGAATATTGCTCCTGCACATTGGCAATTTGGTCAAACTTTCATTGGGAAAAACTTCAGGGTTTAAGTGAAAGGGAAAAAAATAGCTTATAATTTTAAAGACTTTTTTATCTGCTGTTTGACTATTGTGGTAAAAGGTTATTTTGGGGGATTGTGAAAGTTGTTAGAAAAATGCTTTTTTGGACTTGGGATTATGGAAAAGTAAGTCTATTGATTACGGGGTTCTCTCTTTTTTTTTTTTTTTTTGGACCTTTTTTGGTTTGGATGGGTTAAGTTGAAAGAGTTAATGAGTTTTATGGAGAAATTAGGGATTTCGGAAGGGATGAAGTGTGGATGATATAGAAGAGCTGAAGTGGCTGCAAAAACATGTTAGCCCGCAGCCGCAGCTAGTAGTAGGACTATATATATATTACTATTATTAACTGTATTTCAGTAATTTGTAGTTTAATTGAAAATATGTATGTTGTTTTTGGTATCTTGCAAGTTACAATTTGCTCGCATTTGATTGGTTTAAGTCCATTTTTGGTAGCTGTTTAGCCTTAATCAACAATTTAGGGCTTTAAACATGCAAAACATTAGGTAGTTAATGAAATAATTGAGCTGCAAACCATAAACTTCCGTAGAAAAAGCTAAATATGAAGAGGAAATTCATGGGTGAAAGCCATGACATAAAGTATTTTCCGTTCAAGTATGTTGAAGACTGGATAATAATCAATAATGGATTCCAACTCCATGGCTTTGTCCCCCTTCATTTTCAATAGACTTGTGAGTAAAAACCAATAAGATTCTTTAAGGAATGGCTTCGAATTCCCTTTTAATTTGTCGTCTATATCTCGTACATTGTTAGACAAGCACATCTCAGTTTATCTTTTATACATATACTAGTACTATTGGAAGGAGCAGCCTAATACGACAGCAGAAAGCACAATTTCATGGGGATTTTGAAGAAATTATTTCAACTCTAAGGTATAGAGATCCATGAAATGTCTAGGTAATTGAGTAGAGTTGCGCATTCCTCAAGATAATCATATTTACTTGCGGTCATCATTGATCTCATTCTGCGTGTTACTCTAGCAGCATATAATAAGATTCTTTGCTCATTTAATCGATCCACACAATTTACCTTTGTTTGCCTGGACAAAGAAATACCTAATGACACGCAAAGAATAAATCCGACAAAGAGAAACAGAGTAGTCGCATAGAGAGTGGTCATCAGTGTGAAAGAATGAAGAATCAGGCAGTATTCCTCGTTTTCAATAAAGAAAAACCAATGGCAGAGAAAAATAGGAACATAATATAATGGATAGAGGTGTTGATAAAGAGAATGAAAGAGCACCATGCTGCAGATTATAGAGTATTCCTCTGAAACCAGGTTTCTAAAGTAAACTATTCAATGACTTAACCCATATATTTCTAGTTGTTGCCTGTTTGTGGTCAGAATTTACACAATACTTGAGCTGCAATGTATCTAAAGACAAAAACCATCAGAGATGAAGAACAAACTGTCTCATCTGAATTTAGAGCAAAAAGAAGGGCTGCATAAATGATGATGTTTTTGCAAGACTGAGAATTCCTGGTAATGGTTGAGCTTGCCTACTTGAATTAATCATGTAATGATAATCAATTTTCCTGCTTCTTTCCCCTCAAAGTTCAGTCAAATGCTTCATCTTGTTTTCCTCTTATGCGCCTTCCACTGTTTCAATATGTGCTCAACTCCTTCGTTCAATGATGCGGTTCTCTTTTCCTTGTTATTCCACAACTTTGGTACTGGGTACCTACCACTCGGGTTATGCTCATTCAGCTCATTTAAGGCAGTTACCACTGATTGATACACTTCATCACCATACTCGGCTTTTAATTCCTTCAATTTCTCATCATCTTCATCAATTATTTCCTGAGAAGTCAAAAGTAAATAAAAATCACATAAGTAAAGAAAAAAGGAAACCAAAAAGAATACACATAACACTAGTTAAAAGAGTACATACCTCAGCAGCTTGACCCTTTTGGATAACCTTATACGGATGCCAGTTTGGATTTCTCAGGTGATCCTCCCACAAGGAACATACTTCCACTGCTTTCTCTGCTGCTTCTTCAGAGTTATACATTCTTTTTGCAGCAGCATGGAATGGCTTCTCATTAAGTTCTCCCATTCTCTTGACACAGATATTAGCACGGGCTGCACGGCTATCCTTTAAACCCTGTAAGAAAATAAATCAAAGCAATAGTTAACTAGAGCAAAGGGAAGAACATGACAAAAAGGGCAGCCCGGTGCACTAAGCTCCCGCTATGCGCGGGGTCCGGGGAAGGGCCGGACCACAAAGGTCTATTGTACGCAACCTTACCTTACATTTCTGCAAGAGGCTGTTTCCACGGCTCGAACCCATGACCTCCTGGTCACATGGCAGCAACTTTACCAGTTACGCCAAGGCTCCCCTTCGGGAAGAACATGACAATTGCACATTAAATTGCTGTTCCTACATTACTGGTGGGTACGTTGAGATTGAAATCATCTTCATGTTACAAAGATACTTTTACAAACATTAGAATCCCTGTGGCATGCTTGTGGGTCTGCAATTCTTTTCCTTTATTCTAGATATCCAGCAATGTAAATGTAAAGCTATAACAGCTTGCAGCTACTACTGCGCATGTTGTCTTCAGATGCCAATTTAAAGCATGAGCCATATTGCAGATATCAATCATTTGCACTTCCTTGCAGTAATAGCAAGCTTTAGCTGATTATGAATGAGAATCTCCGAGAAACAAACATTACACGGGAAGAAGTCACGGAAACATATTAAGAGAGCATGTCATGAAGACAGGTAAGAACTTAAGAAGATAAATACACCTAACAACCTCCACGCATGAAGTATGATAGATTCAGAAGACCAAAAAAGTTGTTTATGAGAAACCATGTATAACACTAGATTGAAAAAGCAACGACGTACTTGGGAAAAAAAAACAATCCTAGGAGTAAAATAAACTATGAAGTCAGGTTTACCATCTCCAGAAGGTTACTACAGAATATTATAGAGCTAGTTTCAAGCATTTAGCAGATACAAACTTGTAAATGATCATGGCATATAATGTAGGTGGCCATCCTGTTACAAGCAGAGGAAGACGGCAGCTAAAAAATTTCACCCACAAGCACCGGATCTTGCTTGCAAATACCAATATGTCATAGAAATATTTTTTGTCCTTTTTTTCTTCTTCTTTTTAACAATGATGAGCATTTCTTCGAACTTATTGTGAAGGTGTGGTTCTAGATTGATATCATGGAAGAAAATGGGTGAAGAATAAAAACGTCCGCTAGACTTATTAAAAAGGCAGACGTATGGTGTACTCAATTTTATTTTGGAAATATATTTGTCACGTGTAAACTCCTTAGTAAATTAGAAAAATTCACCGCTCATGCAGGTGAATAATAAAAATGCTCGTAACTTTGGTGGACAAATATAAAGTAACCAAAGCCTTTGTAATGCATATACGTTTAGCTCCAATTATCTTACAGTAAACATACTTTGCTTCATTATAAACAAATATTTACGAGGATGAATTAAAAAGGTATAAATGATCACATCGATTAGTTCTTTACGGGCTCCTTAGTAAATTAGAAGGATTCACCGCTCATGCAGGTGAATAATAAAAATGCTCGTAACTTTGGTGGACAAATATAAAGTAACCAAAGCCTTTGTAATGCATATACGTTTAGCTCCAATTATCTTACAGTAAACATACTTTGCTTCATTATAAACAAATATTTATGAGGATGAATTAAAAAGGTATAAATGCTCACATCGATTAGTTCTTTACGGGCTTCCTGCACCTCGTCATTTGTAAGTCTTTCCTTTATAATTAGAGCTTGATTCAGTGTTTCCAAGCTTTCAAGTTCTTCTTCACTCTCTTTGATTTCTTCCTGAATTGAATCCAGTTTCTTCTTAGCTTCGAGATCTCCTTCCTCATTCATGAGTCTCATCACTTCCATGGAACCTCTCAAGCGCTCAATCTGCAACTGTAGCGCTTGCTTCTGATCAAGGTTTGCTTCAAGTTCAATTATTCTTTGATGAAGTTGTTCCTTTACTCTCTGCAAGTAAAACCTCAAAGTCAATTGCTAAAAGCTATGGAATATTGTGTTCTCAAAGAGGCTGTCTTAAGCCAAAAGTGCACACTACACCTTATGATCTTCAGCCAATTTCAACATTTGTTCATCTGCATTTCTCTGCTCCAAGATTGCCCTTTCATTCTGCAGATAAAGAATTTCAGAAAAAAGCTATTAAGTTAAGCATCATTAGAAGACATCCAAGGATCTTGAATTCTAGTAACTCCTATAACCATATTATCAGGCAAGCAAAGTGGAAGCAGAAAGGCGGTGATGATCACACTAGATATGCTTGAGTAATTCAAATTACTTTCAACTGGATAAAATTACGTTAAATGTCTTTAAAAGGAATAACTGCAGTATATTAGACACCCGAAGAGTATCATCTCTACTTTCCCCTTTGTGAAGCACCACCTGCAAAACAATGCACTTCTCTATATGCCTCTTTTCTTACCATCTCTTTCTGGCGGTCAAGCTTTCTTTTCTCACTCTCATTAAGTACTTCACGTTTTCTCAATTCTTGTTCTTGTAGCATCAATTTCTGTTTTTGAGCTTCAAGTTGCTTTTTACTTTCTTCATGCTCACGTACGCAATCTTGAAGCTGATTGAATGCTTTATCCCGCATCATCTCCATCTCTAGTAAACAGATCATATGACATTAGAGGACAAAGAGAACAAAAGATGAGGCACAGCATCATGATATGAATGAACAAATTTCACACAGGAATATCTTCTAGTATTCTGTTAAAGTGAAGCAATAAGATAGAGAAAGGATAACTAGTTTACAGCACAGTGGCAAAAGTAAAACACACCGTCATTGTAGCATTGGATCATCTTCTCCTTTTGACTCATCACATTATCCATAAAAACTTCTGTTCTGCTTATTTTCTTCTTCATCTCTTCACATTCCTTGTTCTTCATCTCTAACGCATTTGTTAAGTTGCATAGCAGACTTGAATCTTTCCTCTTGTTCTCTTCTTGTATTTCAGAAACTGACTTTAGATCTCCATGTTTGCGGAGATGTTTACCAACAGGACCATTAGAGTAGTAATCTTCATTACGTGCAATCCAAGCATACAATTTATCATCTCGACGTCTTACTGAATTCCAGTCTCTCTTCCCATGTTTATCCAATTCAAATGCTTTTTCAAATGCCATAGCATTCATGAATCCAGACCAATCCCCTTTAAATTCAACTATGGCATATCCAGTGTGACCCTGGAAGTTCCACAAAGGATGAACCCTCTCTGGATTAAACCCTTTCTCAATCCACTCCTTCTTTAGATTTGTTCCACTTTTACCTACATATCTACCTTCCTTATATTCAACTGGGATATTGGCTACTATTCCCATCCAAGGAACAACTAATTGATCATCCTTGGCTTTGCTGATAAATGGCCTATTAGATGCTAGGACAGGTTGGGGTGGCACTGGCAGACCATCTTTAGTACTTCTGCGAGGAGGTTCGGATGCCACTTTGTTCTCCGCATTTAGTTTTTCCCTTCTCGGAGGCTCTTCAGCACCATCAACAGATCTATCTACTGCTTCAATGGTCCTAGCAGCAGACAAATAAAATTTTCCTCCACCTTTGGACTTCTCACTGATCTGAGATGGCTCTACTGGATCACTCTTGGCATCTCGAGAACTCTTCCCTGGTGGCTCAGAACATTTCCTCTTACTTGATTCAGATATGTTCTTGTCTGCATCTATGTACCTATCCAAGTACTTGTACAATCCCAAATGTCTAGCCTTGTCTCTCAAACTAGCACTCTTTGATTCTCTACCGATGCGGGAAGCATGCCTTAGAAGCTCTTGTGAATCATACTCTTTACCTGAATCATGACAGCATGGACATTCGAAATATTTCCCAGAACGTCTAATTTTGACTCTTTTATCTCTTAAATCTTTATAGTATTTATACTTCAACTCTTCCAACTCTGAGTTAGTGCTCCCACTTTTCCCTGATCTTCTATGAGACATCTTCACCCTGTCAGATTGTGTTTCGTTAATAACCAAACTAACTTGAGCTAACCAAGAATACTTACCAAAGGAAATTGAAATGCAATAGGAACAAATATTTTCATATCTTGATGAAGTCAACCTCAAGGAAACCATCTACTTTTATATTAGCTGCTCATAAAATTCAAAAGACCAAACCCTTGAAGGGTGAATTCAATCTTGTATATAAAATTTATCTATGTCCTATCCCCAGAAGTTCCAATAGAAATAATACATATTTTCTGAAAGGTCAATAGAACTTAGTATATAGCCCACACAAATGCACTCAACTGCGTTACTGTATGTTCATATATATATATATATTCACTGATCTACAGAATATACATGTATAGGTTAGCCTGTCAATTACAGAATATATATTCACTGATCTACAGAATATATATATATTCACTGATCTACACACACACACACACACAAAAAAAAAAAAAAAAAAAAAAAAACATACATTTTTAATTTTTTCTAAAATTTTCTAGAACCAGCTCTGTTTTCCATCATATGATACTTTGTATTTTTACCACACTGATCGAGAGCCCCCTTTTATCAGTGTTTGGCCATGAAAATTCCGAATACAACTTGAAGTTATATTTGAAATCTAGAAAACACCTAAAACCCTGTTTCCATTTTCAGTACATTCAAACAACCAAATATTATTCGCAAAAACTATAAGTCTATAACCAAACACAACTCCATCTTAACTCCAATTTCAAAAATTTCAAATAAAGTGAAAAATATTTCGTTTCTAAGCCCAAACGCCTACCTAAAACCCGTCTTCACTTTTTTCATTCTCAATACATTCAAACAACCAAATGTTTTTTCGCAAAACTCTATAACCAAACATAACTCCATCTTCAACTCCAACATCAAAAATTTCAAATAAAGTGAAAAAAATATTTTCTTTCTATGGTGAAACGCCTACTTTATTTAAGTTTTTTCCAATTAAAACAGGAAATACACAAATAATCTCGTATCATATCAGCAAAAATCAGACATAAAAAAATAGCACAAAGGTCTATAATAAATCATCCATCAACATACCTCAAAACCCCCAAAACTTACAACCAAATGAAGGCTCAAAAGTAAGTTCAAAAACCCTAAGAACTTTCTAGAACAAACAAACACTAGTAACTACACTAACCTTGTAACGAAAGAATGTAAATTATACATGCTACGTTGTACGTAATAGAAATATCAAACATATAAACTTTGTATTAGAATCACTTTGTGAAAAGAAAAAAAAAGGAGTTGATATACCTCAAATCACAAAATCCGAATGTTCAAAATAAGAATCCCTTAACCTTTTGCAAATTTTGAGTTGTAAATTGGGCAAAGAGAAAAACAGAGAAAGTAAAGCAGAGAGAGTTTACTAAGAAACAATTTGTAAAAGATAGGTTTGTGAAGGGATTTTGTTGATTTTTGAAAAGGCAGAGAGATTTTTTGGTCACGGTATCAGCATGAAGAACCGAAAATAGTAAAATGGTCAGGGAAACCAAAGGGCGAACAACTGTCTCATACTTTCTGTTTTTGGCAAACTGAATTGGACAAAATATTTGGCATTTTGTGCAAGTTTATAGTATTATACAGAAGACAGTACTAGTACCTCTTTTTGTATTATTTCATAAAGCTCCTCATTTGTAGTGGCTCGGTCCTTTTAATGGCGGATATTGGCGTGCACTCCTTTCTTCTATATTTTTTGAAAAAGAGAATTAATATATGAACTCTTCGAAGCTGTCACCGGTATGCGAATGATGCATAATTATTTTTGTATCAGAGGAGGAGTGGCTGCCGATCTACCCTATGGCTGGATAGATATATGTTTGGATTTTTGCGATTATTTTTTAACGGGGGTCGCTGAGTATCAAAAACTTATTACTCGGAATTCTATTTTTTTAGAACGAGTTGAAGGCGTAGGCATTTATTGGGAGAGACGAAGCATTAAATTGAGGTTTATCGGGACCAATGCTATGAGCTTCCGAAATAGAATGAGATCTTGATCATACACTTATTTATTTCTTGACATTTTGAAATTTCCCTCTTTTTCTTTTTGTTATTTTTCTTGTTTATCTACCTTTCTTTTTCTGTCTTTTTCCATATTATTTTTCATCTTAATAAATTTCCTTTTTTGTAATTCTACCTCTTCTTTATATACTTCCCAAAATTATTTCCAATTCTCACCTTTTTACGCTATCTTTTTCAATTATTTATCTTCGCTTATTCAATTCCTTAAGTAATTATGATTATCCTTCCTTAAAATAATCAAGTCAATTCACCTTTCTCCTTCTACCAACCTCATGGAAAATTCTAAAATTAAATTTTCACGTGGTTAACAAACCTTGTATTTATCATGATATAGGTATTACATTAAACATCAAAAAATTACTTCTTAAATAATTTTAATTTTAATTGGTTATCTTCTCTTTTCAATCTCTTTGTTTTATTTTGGTTTATGAAGATCCCATGTCAATAAAGTGCATCAACGAATGCACTCTAATGTTTCTCGGAAGTTCTTATTGTTATTAATGATCTTGCTTTTATAATTTCACACGACTTTTTCAAAGTTGTCTTTCATTATTCGTACTTCTAATTTGTTTTGTTTGTATCTTTCATGTGAATAAAAATAATTAAATCAAGTAGCCTTTTAAATTTTGAGAGCTCGGAACATCAAAATGCAATTATCCATCTTATCAAATAAAAATAACACTGAAATATTTATTGTGGTTCAAGTAGCGCCAATTATGATTCTAAATTACTCTTTTCATCTAAATATCATAGATTCTTTTTACCTTTTTCTTTCATTTTCTTTCTCATATTCATATCTTTGTTATCCTTTTCCTTAGTAATGAAATCAATTCTCCTTCCAGCTTTTACTAATCTTATGAAACATTCTAAAAATCACTTTCTATCTTTGACTAATTTCTACTACCATTACAATATACCTACCACTTTAGCTATAAATTGATCAGTAGATAGACGTCGGGGAAAAATAGGTCAACTATAAATATGTCAGTGGATAGAAGTCGGAAAAAAAAGGTCGAGTGATACATAGACGCAATCACATAGAGAATATAACCTATTTGAAGATTTTTTTTTTTTTGAGACAACCTATTCAAACTTTGTCGAAATGCCTATAGCGGATCCTTTTATAAACTTTTGTTTTTAAATTTATTATTGTGGCTTATGCACACAAATAATATTAATTATTTCGAGATGAGAAAAAATAATCACATTTTCTCAAGTTGTCATATGCCTTGAGAGCAGGAAGATAATCATACTTTCTCAATTGGTTTTCTTTTACTTTGTAAATCAAATATAAATTTAGTACAATCATTCCTAATATCCAAAAAAATAAGATATATTTATTCTAAACAAAATGTGAAATTATTACATTAGAATTCACACTATAACTACAAATCCTGTAACAGAGTAAACGAAAAGAGTAACAAACGATACATATATTGATAATTGATAGCATACTCATCCAACTTGAATTTGAATCCTCAAATATTACCATATGCTTGTCTTATCTTCCACACTCTGTAAACAATAAAAATTATACACAAAAAATTCGTACGAAATAATAATTATGGCAAAACCCCCAACAATGAGAAAAAAGCAAAAAACAAAATTAAAAAAATATAGAAAGATTAGTATACATAAGGAACATGCAACAGACTAAAATGAGAAGAATAGCATAAAATAGATATTTTGTACTCATCAAGATTGAATTTGGATCACTTGCCAAGCTTGAATTTGAATCCCCAAATATAGCATGTGCTCATCTAGTCTTCTACACTTTGTAAACAATAAAAATTATTCTAAAAAATATGTTTTAATTAATAATTATGTCAAAACCACCACCAATAAGGAAAAAAGCCAAGAAGAAGAACAAGAATATGAAAGAACACTACAAATAAGGGACATGCAACACTACAAATATGAAAGAACACTACAAATAAGGGACATACTAAAATGAGAAGAGTAACATAAAGTAGATAATGTGCTCATCAAGATTGAATTTGAATTTCCGAGTAGAACTGCCTACAAATAATGCCCAATGCTCTTATCTTTCACTCCCTAAACAATCAAAAAAAAAAAAATGTGCATAAAGTAATAACAATGGAGAAAAAAACAAAAAAAAAAAAATGGGAAAAAGAAAGAAATAAATTTTCTTTGTAGAGTTTCAACCATAAGGGGACGAAATAATCAGGGAAGAAGAACAAAAAATATTCTTGCAGCGGTGGAGAAGATATGCTTCAGTATTTATAGTAATCAATAAATTTGTAATTTAATTGAGTCATATGAATTAAAAGAGTAATGGTGTAATCAATAATATTGTAACTTACATAGGTACTAGTCAATTGATCTGCGCTTCGCGCAGTTAGAATCTAAAAAATTCTCGAAATAATTTCTTTTAAATTGCATGATATATATATATATATATAAGACATACATATGAAGAAACTCCACAAGTAAAAATATATATATAAATACATATAAAAGGATAAAACAACAAAAAAAACAAAATAAAGCTTGACACTTTTGGTACTTTAATTTTATTATCTCATCAATTTCTGTTTAGCTTGTATTATAAATTCCAAGAGTCTCTAAATACATCGTTACTATAACATTATTTATTGAAAGTAATATTATTTTGCACTACCTTATTTTAAATAGTCCAAAGTCTCTGAATATATCTACTTAACTTTTCCTCTTCCACCGCAATAGTTATTGTAAATGCACCTACTTAACTTTTCCTCTTTTACTGTAATAGTTATTTATGATATATGAGTATTATTTATCATTAATAATTTACATATCACTTACTATAATGAATACTCCTACTATTTATGAACATATTTTCTCTATTTGCCTTATTTTAAAAAATAAAATCGAAAGTCTGTAAAATATAACTACCCAGATGAATACTCCTACTATTTATGAACATATTTTTTGTATTTGCCTTATTTAAAAAAAAATCGAAAGTCTGTAAAATATAACTACCTATCTTTTCCTCTTCGACTATATTTAATTAGATACCAAAAAATAATTTTTTGATCTTTTTTGGCATCAAACTTTTATAATGGTTTATACTACTACATTTTTTTTCTTTTCTAAGTGCAATATATAACAAAAATGTTCTCTGAGACAAAGATAACAACAGCCTTGTTTAAAAAAAAAAAAAAAAAAGATATAAAAGTAACGAAAGAACTTAAACCTTAATATTCAACTGGGAGCAATTTTTAAGTCTTAATCTATATATAACTTATCTACTACAAATATTTCCATATATCTAAATGATGAATTGGTTTGTATCTAACTATTTATACTATAAAATCTTCATAACATTCGATATTTAAGAAACTAAATAGGTACATGAACGGAGAACTTATATCTTCAAGTCAAACCATCTTAATTTATGAAATGTAATTTATTTTAAATGTCAAATATTCAGGTTAAGATAATTATTTTTATAAAAGAAATTACCTCAGTTATTTTCGTCTTTTGATAGAATTTTTTTTGTAACAATTCAAGGTACCTAAATATTGGGACCAATTGATATAGGAATTTCTTTTCCTTAGAATTACGTACTTAATGCCATACCGAACGCATTTGCCTTGAGAAAAAAAAATGGATTATGAAAGGCCCCTATTTTCTTTGTTGGTGAAGTGACACTCCCCGTTATTTGTAGAAACAAATAAAACTTTTAGAACACAATATTTAAATTTTATATAAATATATATCATATAATATTGGATACGCGGGATAAGGTGAGTATTATAAGATTAAGTTTGGGATTAATTTTATATTTTGTTTGTAGAAGATTAGTTTATCATAGGATAAATTTATACCTTCTTCCTTATCCCATCAAACTTGAGATTATTTTATCTCACTTTTCAGATGGGATAAATTTGTCTCAGGACTATAATTCCGGGAGCATTTAATCTGCGTATCAAACAAACCTAACACAAATAAGCCAATAAGCAAGAAAAGTTAAAAAGTGGTAAACACTCAAACTCAAACTCTCTTAAATAGTAGGCTATATAGTACTATGTCAAACAAAAAAATTAAAATTCTAAACCGAACCAAGAAACCAAATTTTTTTAGTTTCACAATCTGATATAAAACCAAAAAAACAACCCAAATTAAAATTTGATTTGAGTTTTGGTAGAGTATATAATTTGAATAATGCACACCCCTACTAACAACCACCTAAAAAACAACCCAAATTATTGGTTTCTTAATATGCGTGTTTTTATCTAAGGTGACACTTTTTATAAGACGGAGGGAGTAATTACTTTTGGGGGTTGTGAGGAAAAGATTAAAAGAATTTTTTGGACACTGCATCGGCATGCAGCAAGTAATTAATGAGAAGGATATCAGAAAATTAGGAAGACGTATGAAAATATTCAGGGAAAACGAAAGGACGCCCCATAGGTGCAATTTGAGTATTAATTTTTTCATTTATTTTAGTTTAATTTGCTGTTATACAGACATTAAAGTTGCCGTGGAGATAAAGACACATAAACATACACTCGTTTTCCGAACCTTCAGAAATTAAAGAGATGGTAAGATCATTCTAAAATACTATAAATCTTGTTATTCCTCTTAAAGGTGTTTATGCTAAATGTATAGATTTGAAGGAGATTTGAATATACTTAGAGCTATACTTTTCTTGCATACCTTTTTTATCTGATAAACAATATAAGCTGTAGTCTATATATGTTGCTTGGGATCTTCCAAAAATGCTATTACATCTGCGTTTGATTCTCCAAATATGAATGACTTTAACAATTTGAAGGATCTGAGTAAGGAGTTATATTTCCAAATATGCTTAAATTGATGTATGCATGTTATTATCTACGAAATACTTTTGTGTCTGCAGGATGAAAAGTCAATTATGGAGTGGTGGAAGGCTAACGAGAAAATGTTGAAATTGGCTGAAGATCAGAAGGTGTGTTGTGCCACTTTTGGCTTAATTAGAAGACTTTTTGAGAACACAGTATATATAGTTATTATACTATATAGCTTGAAGCTATTGATCATTTTGGGCTTTTACTTGTAGAGAGAAAAAGACCAACTTCATAAAAGAATAAATGAACTCGAAGAAGCAAAACTTGAACAAAAGCAAGCACTAGAGTTGCAGATTGAGGAAATGAAAGAGGAACTTGAAAGTTTGCAGACGCTATGTCAAGCTCTTCTTGTAACGGAAAGACGTTCAAATGACCAGGTGCAAAATACACAGAGGGAGCTCATCGAAGTGAGTATTTGTGCATGCTCCATGATATTTGGAGCTAATCATATTATAATCTTTCAAATCTGACCAGTGCTTGATTTATGCTCTCACAGTTTTTAAAGGACAGCCGTGATTTTATTATTCGCGTTAAATTCATGGGAGAACTTGATGACAAGCCATTTCACGTTGCTGCAAAAAGAGTTTATAATAACTCCAAAGAAGCAACAATGATAGCATTAGAACTATGTTCCTTGTGGGAGGATTACCTTGAGGGACGCAAATTGGCGACCATTTAAAGTTATCCAAAAGGGTGAAACTTTTGAGGTATATACACGTTTAACTATTTGTACGTGTATTTTTTCGTTAGCTCCATTAATATTTACTTCTAACTCGATATTTAATCATTTTTAATTTTTCAGCAAGTAATTGATGAAGATGATGAAAAGTTGAAGTGTCTAAAGACCGAGTATGGTGATGAAGTGTATCAAGCCGTTATAACTGCCTTAAACGAATTGAACGAGCATAACCCAAGTGGTAGGTATCCAATACCTAAATTGTGGAATAGTAAAGAACGAAGAATTGTGTCAATTACCGAAGGAGTTAAGCACATACTGGAACAGTGTAATCCGCATAAGAGGAAAAGAACCTGAAGCATTTGACCTACCTTTGTGGAAACAAAAAAGATCCAAGAAGTACTGATAGACTAGTTCTGCAAAAACTATTAGCTTTGTTGTGCTGTCTTTCGTTTTGCTCAATGTATATTTTCTAGTCAAATTTTAGGAAGTTCTTTATCTCTTTGGTCATTTGTTGCACATAGCAGCTTCAAGTATTCTGTTAATTCTGCCCACAACAGCTAGACATACATAGATCAAGTTATGTGATAGCTTTTTTCTTGGTAATTTATGAGACTTTTATTAGCAAATGAGTTATGTACATAACACAAAAACCTGAAGCTTGGACATACAGCCCCAAGCAATTAGCTGCCACATGAACTACTAGCTATACTAGGTTACATTTTTAAGGATAAAAATTTAAATCTCTCAGTTTTCTAGCTAGTTTAGGCTTCACACTCCCTCTACATATAATTTCTTGAATAATAATCTTATAATCATCCCTTAATTCCTCTGTTTGGGCAAGGTCTCCCATATTTGTTGTACTTTACCTTAGTATATGTGTACCCCACTACACCCATAATTAATGATGGATTTATTTTGTTTAATAAGCTTTGTGTTGTCTTTCTTATATGGGTTAAGCATAAATTCCATAGCTAGCTATTTGCATACAACAACTCTATTCCAATTTCCATGTAACAATGTGCAGCATATTCAGCCCTCCAGCAGATTTAGGAAATCTCAGTTTCTCTTAAGAAGCAATTAATTAGTGCTCTCTTTGATACATGTCTATCAGTCCATAAGAAGCATCTACATATAGCTTCAATTTCATTCACCACTTTCTTAGTCATTATCAGTCCATAAGAAGCATCTACATATAGCTTCAATTTCATTCACCACTTTCTTAGTCATTTGATAGCTTTACATGACGTGAATTCGAATTAATCCGTTCAATGAATTTCGGATACTGAATGGTTAAAGAAAAAAGTCATTCAATATTACGTCATGAAGTTGATTTTACGCGACATTCTCTATATATATGTAACCTAGTTTCATTGATTTCTTAACTCCGTTTATATGACGACAGAATATCTAAAAACCTCTCTAAACTTGGCGCGTTTTATTAAGACCCCCTTAAACTATACTTCATCCTAATTACCCTCTGTACTTGACTTTTCTATAATCATTACTCTCTCAAACAATAAGCCCATAATCCTTTGTATTGACCTTAAGAAGCCTTTCATGGATTTCACTCATCTCCTCATGATGGTGTAACTGCCCTCCTGCTGATACATCCTGCTATAATTGGGATTTTCATATCATAATTAATAGGTAGTTATATAAAGTATAAACTTAATTCAAGTGACATGGACAACGATAATTTATATAGTTGATCCTCATTTATTTGGAATAGAGACAGTTATTACTTATACTAGTTACATTTTTAAGGATAAAAATTTAAATCTCTCGTTTTCTAGCTAGTTTAGGCTTTCCCTTAATTCCTCTGTTTGGGCAAGGTCTCCCATATTTGTACTTTACCTACCCCATAAATTCCATAATTTGAACCCTCCAACATTTAGGAAATCTCAGTTTCACTTAAGAAGCAATTAATTAGTGCTCTCTTTGATACATGTCTATCAGTCCATAAGAAGCATCTACATATAATTTCATTCACCACTTTCTTAGTCATTATAGTCCATAAGAAGCATCTACATATAGCTAAATTCACCACTTTCTTAGTCATTTGATAGCTTTACATGACGTGAATTCGAATTAATCCGTTCAATGAATTTCGGATACTGAATGGTTAAAGAAAAAAGTCATTCAATATTACGTCATGAAGTTGATTTTACGCGACATTCTCTCACGTAACCTAGTTTCATTGATTTCTTAACTCCGTTTATATGACGACAGAATATCTAAAAACCTCTCTAAACTTGGCGCGTTTTATTAAGACCCCCTTGAAAATTATAATGTATATATAAAAATGTAAATTAAGCATATAGGTCAAAAAGTTAATTTCATATATATAAATTTTGAACACTCTTAACAAATTTTGTGGCTTTGCCACTGAAAACAAGAGTGAGAATATATAAGGGAGATGAGAATATATAAGGGAGATTAACTCCCAGTCTCCCACCAATAAGTTATGAGAGATATTTCTCTTTTGGTAGAAAAGTATTTGTAAAAATTGAAGGTGTTAGGCATCTAATATTGAAAATCAATTAAAGGAAAACATTTCTTAGAATTACGTACTTTATGTATGCCATACCAAATGCATTTCCCTTGAAAACAGAATGAAGACATATATAAGGTGTTTTAGAATGGAAAATGAAAGGTCATTCCTATTCTCTCTGTGGGTGAAGTCCCTCCCTCCCTTTAATCTGTAGATTATGCCAATTAAAAATTACGATGCAAAACGGATTTTATGTTTGATGAGTTAAAAACGTTTTGAAACACCTTTTTCTCTACGATAATATACTATTTTGGCTTGCTTCTAGAATTGCTTGTAGTGAAATATGAACTCCTGATCTCAAGAATATGAAATTAAACTTATCTTTTGCAACAAGACTAGATTTCATTGGTTAACTGAAGAGTCTTGTTAGTGGTAACAAAGTTAGTACTACTACATTTCATTAATCCATAATTCCATATCATATTACATATTTTTCAGATTTACACTTAAACAAATATTTAATAGCCTTAATCATAGAATATTTGTTTAATATACCATTTATCTCTCTAACATCGCATTTAGTTTTACTCAACTAAAATTAAACTAAAACAGTAACGATTAATTAAGAGAAAAAAAAAGTAGAACGAAAAATATCTTTTGTTTTTCTGAAACGTCACATATTTTGAAAAATTCAATTTGAAAGGTTAATACTTGGAACTGGAGTATTTAAACTGAATTCTACATATCACCAAATTGTCTTGAATTTCATATTAAGAATATGACTCATGGTTAACAAAAATAAAAGGACACAAAACAGTTATTCCACCTATTTACAAAAGAAACCCAATTCCACTTGCCAAATCTTAAATATATTTTTCTCAATAAAAATAATTTGCGTGTATGTGTATTCTAATTTCTAAGGCTACTTTTCCTATATCAGAAGCAAAATTGAACAGAAACAGAGAGTCTCCCTGTTCACTCTGAAACAGATTTACGTATAATAATTAATTTTGGGGTTATGGGAAAGTGATTGAAAGACAACCTTGAGCACTGCATCAGCATGCAGCACCAAGTAATTAATGAAAAGGATATAAGAATAATTAGGAAGACGAAAATATTCAGGGAACGAAAGGTCACATATGCAAGTTGAGTCTAGTATTAACTTTTTTCATTTATTTTTTATTTTCTTTTATATAAACAAGTCTTTCTGCACGTGCGTGGCACGTGTATTCCATATCATCTTTTACATAATATACATACTAAAAATATTTAGTGGATACATACTCAACAAATATATGAAAAGATATATGGTTTAACTATAAAATACAAACTTAAATACACCATAAAACTAACACAGTTGCATGATCTTAAGACGCTCTATGAATAAAGTCTAAATACATACTCCCGGATCAACTCTATATCTATCAATTAAGACTTTGGTATAATTTTGCGTCTATTTTTTTTATTTTTTATTTTTATTTTTTTATTGATTGCTCTAATAGACGACGTTGAAAGTAGCATTCTTTGATGAACTTATCTTTTCAATATCCTTCAACTATAATAATTTCAATTGTGTCCTAACATAATTATCTTCTCAAGGATATTAAAGCCTCACTTTATCTATTTCAGCGTACATATTGTACACAAAAGCTTCAACTTCATCATATAGACCTATAAGTGATACTTATTAATACGTCAATAAGTGTTAAAATTCAAATCTCATCGATGTATATGAAAGGTTGACTTGCCTAATAAGTCATTTTTATCTACTGAATGAAAATAAGGTAATCAAGTAAGAGGAAAAGGTCAATATATCTCATGTACTATTAAAATATATTCAATTTTATATATTTTTTTAGAAAAAATCTTAGAGCTGGATATCTTATTCGAATTACCAAGTTACATTCTTCATATTACCCTTATCACAATAAGGAGATCTTTGCTCTTTCTATTTATCTAAATGTAACTTATATAAAGACAACAAAAGTTTAACAAAGAAGCAGTTAGAAGCAGGGGCGGAGCTAGCCCTTCAGCTGTGGGTTCGGCTGAACCCAGTAGCTTTTGTCCGAATCATATATTTATATTAATTTTTTTGTCAAATATGTACGAATTATTAATTAATAACCCATTAACTTTAAAGAATTAGAACCCCAAACCCGGTTATAAGATGTTTAAACAAACTAATACAGTACATAGATAAAGAGAAAAATATAGAAGGAATTGATATATTTAATAAAATTATGGACTTGAGTGTTACTTTGTCCCTTTGCTTTCTAGAAACGATTCAAATTTAGCAAAACCATATTACCCTAATTTGTAAGAAATATATTGCCTATAATGTTACTTGAGACTTGTGACGGATTTGGGCCGACACATAATCACTCATCGCAAATTTTGTGACAAAAAAATGAATTCTGTCACAAATTTTACTGAGAAAGCACCTTTCTCAATTTGAGACGAATTTTGTTAATCCATCTCAAAATATTTGTGGTAAAATAAATTTAAATCGTCGCAAATCATGATGGGTTAAAGGAGAAAGTGACACTACAAATTTGTGACGGACTAATTCTGTCACAAAATTCTATTTCATTTTTAAAATATATAACAAATAATTAATATTTATATTTTTATCACTATTTTATATAATTAATCATTTATTATCAAATGGTGATGAAACTAATAATAAAGTAATTAAAAAAATCATATTTCTAAAGGTTACTCATCTCACTCCTTTATACACACCACTTTGCCTACATATATGCTTGTCTTCCGATGCGGGATAGTAATTTTGCCAAAATTTGTGACAGAAATATCCGTTGCAGATCTGTCGCTAACTTTTGGAAGAAGTTTTCATCACAAAATCAATTAAATTTAAAATTTGTCTTGTCAAATAATTGGTGACGGAATTTTAATTTTCGTCAGAATTACAAATTTGTGATACCTATCACAATTTTGTGACAGAATAACACATCCGTCACAAAATTGTGACAAAATTGCAATGAATTATTGTCTTTTTTTTCTCAAATTTGTGACGAAATCGTGATGGATCATCACGTCCGTCACAAAATTCAAAATTTGTTATAAATTCTGTCACAATTTTGTGACGGATTTACCCGTCATAATTATTCTGTCACAATTTTATAAGCCAACTTCATTAGGTTATTGAAAAAGGGACAAAAGAAGATTGTGTGTTTTTCTTGATTGAAACATCGAGAAACATCAGGTGGCTATTTGATATTGTAATACTCTTTCAATCCATCTCCAATCACACCTCTCCAGAGCATTAGTTATATTATTTTTTTAAAGATCATCTGTTGATATGAATATAAGCGTTGGTTGTGTATCTGGTTAAGTTAATATTAAAAAAAAGCATAGTGGTCGGTTTTTTGAATTCTTGGGAAACAAATACATGCTTAGTAACATATTGATTCAATTCATTGTAATTTTTGCACACATTCCATCGTTGCCAAGTCCTCTACAAATCATCTTTGTATCGGTTGAATATATTATTTGAAGGGTCCAAATTTTAAAATAGCATGATAGATGCATTTTCTTTAGATCTAAAATTGGTATAACAACTTTAAAGTATATATGATTCTTCTAAATATAATGCTTCATTTCATTACATAACTTGAAAGCTATAAAATCTTTGTAATCTATAAGCAGCAAATATATGCCAATTTATGGCTCTTTTTATTTTGATGAAATAATAAGTTATAATAAGCATATAAAAATGTTATTTCTAAATTTAGTATGCATTTCAAGATCATTAGATGGGAGACATTTACCCTAATGTAATTTCGAGTTCACCAAAATCGCAAAGGTAAAGAGAAACATGCAATAATAAAGTAAATGAAGAGAACAATATAGAACCCATTTTGTTGCCTTCTTCTAAATTATCACTTTGAGTTTGACAGTGGCTTCCTCGTGCAAGAGTCTGCTTCTCCAAAATTAAATGTTGTTTCCCTGCTTGGCAAGCATTGTGACGTTTAATTATATCTTCACGACTTCTCTTCTAAAAATATGTTTTGCCCAGTTCATAGAAATTTTCTGACTTCTTTATTTCTGTGTGGGCTAATTTTTATAGGATCTTTGGAGTTTTCCCATGCAACTTCTCGTAAAAAACTTTCATTAATCGTCCATTGTTGTCCACTGTTGAAGACTAAAATTCTTCCAAAATAGGAGTGAAACCCATGACTCTTGATATTTTATTATTTCCATGTTTTATGTTGTCCAATCAATTGTTGATGTTCTTATAATAACTACTCCTTCCGGATAAAAAAAAGAGTCCACTTAGCCATTTGCACACCCCTTAAGAAAATACTAACTCCTAGACAAAAATAGATAATTTGACTAAACTACCCCTAATTAAATAGGCATTGGGATTTGATCATATAACACTTAATAGGGGCAAATATGGAAAAACAAGGTTAATTCTTTCTTGATTTGCTAAGTGGATTCTTTTTTTAATCCAAGAAAAAAAGGCTAAGTGGACTCTTTTTTTGATCCGGAGGGAGTATTTTTTTTTTTTTTTTTTTTTTTTTTTTGCGTCCCTAGTATCAAACAATCGATGCTTCATTTTACAATGACTCAATTTTGGGACTGGATAATCTTCTTGCCAAATGTTTTTTAAGGATTGTTTGGACATGGGTTGGATTGAAAATAAGCAACTGCATGATAATCGATTTTGAACGGCTACTTCAAAACACAATTTGTTTTTGAACGGCTACTTCCGAAATTGGTCTCCTGCTGCCAAGAATCAGACAAGGCCTCAGGAACTGGACTACAAAGTTTATATATGAGTATGAAGCATCGTTTTTAGTGTCGGATGGCGCCTGGGATTGCAACGTTTGAAACCCAAACACAGAATAGGATCGTTAGTTCATTTTAACTGAAGGGTATTTAGGTTAATTAAGTTAATAAAAAGGTATTTTAGTAATTTAACTTTTAAATTTTGGAGTTCATGCTTTTAATGTAGTATAGATAGATATAGATATATACATTGAAGTTGCCTCGGAGATAGAGCGCAAGTGTCTCTATATATACCCACACTTTAACATATACTCGTTGCCTGAACCGTCAAAAATTAAAGAGATGGTAAGATCATTATGAGATGCTATCGTTCTTTTTCTGTTTAAAAGCCCGTTTGGATTAGCGGGAAAAAAGTGGCTTTTAAGCATAAGTGCTTAAATTACTTTTAAGTGCTGAAAGTTATTTTATAAATAAGTAGTTACGTATTTGGATAAAAGTACTTAAAGATTTTTAGAAGTAAGAGTTGTATTGAAATTAACAGAAAATATAAGGAATAAAAGGGTAAAGTTGTTGATCAAACCAAAATGGCTTTAGGTAAAAAAAAATAAGTTGAGGTTGAGCAACTTCTTGATTTTGGCTTATTTTAAGCACTTTTAACTTAATTTAAGTTGTTTTTTATTTTTGTCAAACACTCAACTAAGTTAAAAATGGCTTATAAGCTGGTTTGACCAACTTATAAGCCAATCCAAACGGGCTCTAAAGGTGTTTATGATAATTTTATCGAGAAAAGAACCAAAATAGTACATTATCTTTGGGTTTGGACCTAAAATCATACATTTTTTTTACATGGAGCATTAATAGTCTATTATGTTTGCATAAGTGGTGCACTTTTAGTCAACTCCCAAATATTTTGTTAAAAATTTAATGGAAAAGGGCAAAAATACCCCTGAACTATTAGAAAAGGTCTAAAAATACTCTCCATGCATCTATTTTGCTAAAAATACCCCTCAATTCAACTTTTTGGCTCATTTATGTCCTTTGATCGACTAACGGTCAACTTTTTTAAAAAAATATTTAAATTACACATGGCATTTTATTACTGGAAAATTAATTTAATTTTTTTAAATATGGAAAATAGTTTTATTTTGGAATAAGGAAAAATGATTTTAAAACCCGAAAAAGTGATTTTTTAATTAAAACATCTGGAAAATGGTCTTTTTTAAATCAGGAAAATTGATTTTTTGTCCTAAAATTTTTAGATTTCATGATTTTATATTTAGGACACTTTAAAAAAGCAGGAAAAAGTGATTTTTTTTTTCAAAATCTGAAAATTGGATTCTTATAAAAATATGGAAAAACTAATTTTTTTTTACAAAATGTGTGGAAAAACCGTGTTTAGAAAAAATCTAGAAAACTATTTTTTTTTTAAATCTAGAAAAAAAATTATGGAGTATTACTTTTGCACATTTTACTTTAAAAAATTCAGTTTTCAGATTTAAAAAATTCAATTTTCCATATTTACAAAAAAAGGTTTTCCACCCTTTTTTAAAGAAAAAATAAAAAACTTTTCCAGATTTAAAAAAATTCCACATTTGTAAATAAAAATCTAATCTTGATTTTTTTTAAAAAGAAAAAAAAACAAGCTTAACAATTTTATTTTTAAATTAGTTGTTTCAGATTTTATAAAAATCCAATTTTTTCAAATTTAGAAAATCAAACTAGTAATAAAATGTCATGTGTAATTTAAATAATTTCTTTTTAAATTTAGTGTTGACTGTTAGTCAAAGAGCATAAATGAACCAAAAGGTTGAACTGAGGGGTATTTTTATTAAAATAGATGGATGAAGGGTATTTTTAGACCTTTTCTAATAGTTCAGGGGCATTTTTGCCCTTTTTCATTAAATTTTTAACAGAATATTTGAGAGTTGACTAAAAATGCACTACTTATGCAAACATAGTGGACTATTAATGCTCCATGTTAAAAAAAACATGTATTGTTTTAGGTCCTAACGCAAAGATAATGTACTATTTTGATCATTTTCTCTAAATTTATCCATTTGAAGGAGATTTGAATTTACTTAGGTTATACTTTGCTTCTTCTGATAATGTTATAAGTTTTAGTCTATGTTACTCGTGATCTTCCAAAATTGCTCTTGTACCTGTGTTTGATTCTCCAAAAATGAATGACTTTTGGAAGATGTGACTTGCACTTGACAACAATTTTGAAGAATCCGAGCAACATAAGTTGAGTTATATTTTAGAATGCAGATTTTTCAGATGTCTTCTGATGCTGAAATTGATATTTCATTATCTACGAAATACTTTATGTAATTGCAGGATGAGAAGGAAATGTCTGAATGGTGGAAGGCTAACAAGAAAATGTTGAAATTGGCTGAAGATCAAAAGGTGTGTAGTGCCACTTACCTTTTTGAGAACACTATTTCATAGTTTGTAGCTATTGATTTTGGGATTTTATTTGCGGAGAGAAAAGGAACAACTTCATAGAAGAATAAATGAGCTCGAAGCAGAACTTAAACAGAAGAAAGCACTAGAATTGCGGATTGAGGAAATGAAAGAGGAACTTGAAAGTCTGGAAGCACAGAATCAAACTCTAATTGCAAAGGAATGGCAGGCAAATGACGTGGTGGAGGAAATACGAAGGGAGTTAATCTTAGTTAGTATTTGTGCATTTCCGATGCCTCGTAAAAGATCTTTATATATATTTGTTGTTTTTAGTGATGCAATTTGATTTTGCTGCATGATATTTCGAGCTAATCATATATGCTATTGTTTACTGACGTGTATTTTCAATTCAACTGCACAGTTTGTTTTGATGAATATTGAATGGAGAGATTCTTTAACTGAATATCTAAAGGATAAAGATTGCAGACCTAGAGATAGATCAAGGACTTAAAATTTATGAGTTATAACTTTTAAGATTCTTACCATTGAATCTATTACTATAGTAATATTTTAAAGTTATGGGTTCAAATCTACTTCTTATTACAATTTTAGCCTAGTAAATTTTATGCATAAATTTACACTCGGTGCAGAAAATACTTTGTTTATATGAACTTGGTACCAACAAGCTATATCCACCTATGTCTATAAAGTGTGTTATTGTCATGTTCTTTACCTTTGCTCTAGCTGATTGGTGCTTGATCTATGCTTTCATTGGGGTTAAAGGACAGCCATGGTTTTATTTGCGTTAAGAGAATGGGCGAACTTGGTGAGAAGCCATTTCACGTTGCTGCCAAAGAATTTATAGCAACTCCGAAAAAGCAGCACTGGAAGCAATGAGACTGTTATTTGTGGAACATTTACCTGAAAGATCCAAATTAGCGTCCGTTTAGAAAACTTATCCAAAAGTATCGATTAACTCTGGAGGTGGAGGTGTTATATATGTACACATTTAACTATTTGTATGATTTTTTATTTAGTTTCATTTACTTTCAACTCGATTTTTATTTAATTTTGTTTCCTCAGCTAGTAGTTGATGAAGATGATAAAAAGTTGAAGGATCTAAAGACTAAATATGGTGATGAACTACCTTAAAAGAGTTGAATGAGCATAATTCCAGTGGTAGGTACCCAACACCTCTGTTGTGGAATAACAAGGAAAAAAGAATTGCATCAATTACTGAAGGAGTTAAGCACATATTGAAACAAAGGAAGCTGCATCAGAGGAAAAGAACCTGAAGCATTTGACCGAACAGGTTCAAGATGTGCTGAAGTAGGAATATTTGTTTTCATGATCTGGTGACTTGTTCCCCTCGTCTTACATTGCCCACACTCCAGATGTCCAATCCTGAGTATGGGGGGGGGAGGGGGAGGGCTGGAGTTTCGCATCGATGATATAAGAGGTCCTTAGTCTTGAGCAATTCTCCCCTCATGAATTTTATTAGTGTTTCTTATTGATCTGTATTGGACAATCTAACATGGGATTTACGATATTAAGCATCAGATTATTTGAACCTTGTTTAAATTCTACTATACGAGTATTAAATTTTAAACAAAGTAAATGGCGTCGGAAGTCCCTATATTTTTTAAAGAGCGCAATGTAATGTCATATAATTCTTGAACATTGCATTGGCAAGTGATGGCTAAACTTTCATTAATTGACTGCCTCTGTGTCATTTTAACTGTTGCTTTATATCATTTCATGCACATTAAGAAATCAATAAATACAAGAGATAATTTAATAAGTTATCATTCTTTAATAAAAGTAGATTGATTGTTTCCTTTTAAATATCGAGCATTCTCTTTTGATAGTAGAGCTTTAAATAACCAACTTTAGTTTTGAATTTCTAAAGTAATAATTATTTGGAATAATTTTTTTGAACTAAAGCGAGAGTTAAAATGGGACAGATGGAATAATTATTATGATAAATAATATACGTAGTTTTTATCCATAGGAAATTGCTCCCTCTATCCCAAATTATCTCTGTCACTTTTCGTTTCTCGATATTTAAATTATGTGAACTTGGATCAATGTTTTAAGACGTATTTTTCATCATATTAAAATGAGAAGAGTTGTAATCTTGTGCTTTTTTATTATCTAAATTTTAATTTTAAAATATTGAGTTGATCTAATTCGATTAACTTTAAAGATTAGTCAAATTAATTCTCAAACAATTAAAAGCTAACTTACTTTGAGACGGAATGAGTGATTTATTTTTCATTAAATCAAATTAATCATCAAAATTCAAGCTCCTTTCCCTATGGACAAAATAAAATTTTATTTTTCTCAAGAGTTCAATTGGCTTTTTGTTTTTTCCCCGAGTCATTAGCACTGAAATTGCAAAAATTAGGACTATGTGTCACCTCCCACGTTCTCTGCCCTTTAGTACCACGTCCCTTTGTTGCGTTACAGAGAATTCAATTTGCAGTACCAGCTCTTTTCCTACTCAGCACACAAATAACACTTCATTACAAATTCAAAAATCCACTCATTCAGTTTCCCTCTTCTTTAATTTCTCTTTCAATTCGTCTGTAATTCCCTCAAGGTTTTACTAACAGCAACGTTTGGGTTGCCAAAAAAATATTTACACATTTATGTAAAAGACATGCAATATAATTGTGCTTTTGCTTCATACTCCTTATGATGAAATTCAAGTAACTAAATCTCAATTAATATGTTTTTTCATGCTGCTGAAGGCCCTATAGGTTTCTAAGTTAGTGAGAGCACATGGATCATATGTGATGGTTATATATATATATATATGTGTGTGTGTGTGTGTGTGTGTGTGTATGAGTTATAGTCTTATTACTAACATAAAGAGATTGTTAATTTTTTAGAGGATGTAGTTGAGATCTTAATTTTCATTTTGAGTAATCTAGCCATATGTATCAATAATTTGTCGGGCTAAAGGCATTTACTCATATCAACCTTGTATAAGATGAAACTTAATGTTGGCATTATTCAACTTAAACTTCACATCTGTTTGATACTCACTCTCTAATGCAGTACAAGGAACAGAACTAGAATAAAAGAAAATCTAAGGGCGATATACACATGAGTTCTTTCACATACAATGATATTTATACTACACATTAATAACTTACACACCTATACAACCATGAAGATATATTAGTAAAGCAAATTTATAGAGGCCGCATGCCATCACTAAAATTAAGTGTCGTTTGTTTTACTCGAAAGAGTGACAATAATATATATTACTCCCACCGTTTCCTTTTTACTTGTCTCTTTTAGCAAATTAAGAGAAATTTATTATTTTCATTCAATGTTATTCTAAGTCATAATTAGTAAGGGAGATTTAGTAAAATAAACTCCTAATAAATAGAGTAATTTCTTAAAGGGAGTACCAAATCAAGAAGGTCAAATAAAACGGAGAGGGGAGTAACTAGCAACTATCGTTAACAACAAAGCAAGTGCTATTAACAGCACTTAAATTAATGATACTGTATCAACTACTTCCACATAAAATCCTCAAATTAAATATGCAATCGTTCAACACATGTCAAAGAAAATACAAATTAGTAGACTGTAGTCGCAATTGTTTGACCTCTCAATTCTCATCCTTCTTGAACTTAGCTTTACTCCTGCAAAATGGATACAACACTTTGATAACATCGTCAAGTACAAAAAGCAACACCGATATATATAATTGGCAATTGAGTAATCTTAGTCATAAATCAACTCAATCTATTAAAGAAGGGGAGTATTAACGGTTCACGTCATATAATTGTATAGATAAGCAAAGCTTGATCACATACCGCTTGCTTGGATTGTTGATATCTAAGGACATCCATCCTTGACCGGCAAACTTTGCCTGTACTTTTCTCAATGTAGTACTGCAAGAAATTAAACACCATATATATAAGAAATTCTAATCACCATACATGAATGAATATTTTGCCAGATTTAATCTATTTTACGATCCGAGGTACACAAATGGTTGAATATTAAATAATAATTGGAAGAAAAATTTAGATAGAATAGGATTAAGAAAATCTAATAGTCATGAATGGGGTACCTAATAAGATTCGACCAAAATCAACCCTTATTCATTGTTGTGAAAACAGATGAGGATTGTTCAATGAAACCTTAAGAAGATAAGTAGACATATCTCTAAGGTGGAAAATTAGCAAATTAATTGAACATTCAATGAGAAGAAGAGGAAGATTAAGAGGATGTTTAATTATTTACCGTATCTTTGTGGCCAGAAGTGCTTCCATTTTTTCTAACTCGAACTTCAATATCCCAGTCATCAGGCAAGGTAGAATCCGCAGCATTAATCCTCTTACGTTTTGGCCTTACTTCCACTGGAGTAGCCCTTCTACTAACCCTAAGAGGGTTAGTTCTTCTTTCCACCAATGGCTCATGACAAGTAGATTCAGGAGCTTCTTTTTTCCCCTTAATCTCATCAGCAGCTTTCAGATCTGGCATTTCTATGTCACTTTTTTGTTCTTGCTCATTTTCTTGCATGGCCATTTTTCTGACATAATCTCTAGCTTCATTCTTTTGTTTCTCATTCAAAAGAATTTGATCTGTTGAAATCTTCTGAGCTTCTTTTTTTCCCTTAACCTCATAATCATCTTTCAAATCTTGCATTTCTATTTCGCCTTTTTGTTCTTGGCCATTTTCTTGCATGGCCATTTTTTCGGCATCATCACTAGCTTCATTTTGTTGGTCCTCATTCAAAAGAGTTAGATCCGTTGGAATGTTCTGATCTTCTTTTTTACCCTTAACATCATCATCTGCTTTCAAATCTTTTATTTCTGTGTTACTTTTTTGTTCTTGGCCATTTTCTTGCATGACAATTTTTTGATCATCACCAGTAGGTTCTTTCTTTTGTTCCTTATTTATAAGAATTTGATCTTCTTTGTGGATTTGATTAGGTGAAATCTTTCGATGGTCCCATTCATCACCATCAAAGAGTGGTTCAAGTTCATAGAAGATATCAAAATTATCCATCACTTTGTAAGTGGCTGGATAGAGGGTCAAGAATTGAAGGGGGGAAATAAAAAGAGGGTTGCTCTCAAGAATTAATCTTCAAGATATAACAAAAAGAGAAAGGTACAAAGAGTAGAAAAAAGGAAGAGAAAAAACTCTTCGATACAAACTGAATGGGAGAAGAAGAGAGAGTGATTTTGAGAAGTGTTTGAGTAGAAATGATATATAGATGTGAGAGGAAGTGCTTCTTGTTGATACTTAATGGACAATCTAACTGGATTTTACATTAATAAGCATCAGATTATCTGAATTTTCTGTAGATTCTACACTACATGTATTTAGCTTTTTAACAAATTAAATTGCAGGGAAAGTCCATATATTCTTGAAAGAGCACATTTGTAAGGTGAATATAGTTCCTGAACATTTCATTAATTGGGAATTGATGGCTAACCTTTCATTAATTAACTATTTATCAAGGTAAAAGAATACTTTTTATCCCATATTATACTACTCCCTCCATCCCAAATTATCATGTGAATTTCAAATAATATTTTAAAATATATTTTGTCATATTGACATGAGAAGAGTTGCAAATTATGAGTAATACTTTTGTATAGCTTTTGATTATGTTAATTTTAAAATATTGAATTGTTCTAATTCAATTTAACTTTAACGATTAGTCAAATTTTATTTTTGAAAAACGAAAAAAGGTCATTTATTTTGGGGTGCATGGAGTACTTTATTTTGCATTTAATCGAATTAAGCATCAATCAAGAGATCATCAAAATTGAACCTCCTTTTCTCATGATCAAAATTAAATTTATTTTTCTCAAGAGTTCTGTTGGCCTTTTGTTTTTCTTTTTCAAAGTATTGGCATTGAAATTTGCAGAAATTAGGACTATCACCTCCCATGTTTTCTGCCGTTTAGTACCGTGTCCCTTAGATACGTTGCAGAATTTGCAGTACCAGCCTGTACTTAGCTAGCTAGAGGGTCAAGAACTTGAGAAGAAAAGAGGGTTTGTGTCTAGAATTTATCTAGAAAAAAAAAAAAAAAAAAAAAGAGAAGCATACGAGTTATATGTGAGAAAAGATTTTTCGATACAGACTGAAAGCGAAAAGATGAGAGAGTGGTTTTGTCAAGTGTTCAAGTAGAGCTGATAGCTAAATATGAGAGGATCATATTGTCACCGTAACTTTTTTGCTTGTGTCCAAATAATCACTTTAATGTCTCTATTTAAACGTGAAAGTGATCAACTACTTTTTTTTCTTTCTAGATTTTACATTTGAGTCTTTTTAAGTAAGAGTTTTTATTTAAGTTGTTATTACATTCTTTTCAGATTGAGAAGACTGAGAAGTAACATTATCCCTATTATTACCTGTGCGTTAAGAAGAATCACCATACCTTACCTTCTTTTTCCTACTATATTTGCAATACTACGAAGATTGTGGACATTAATATGTATATTGTTAGGGTTAATTGAAGTATAATTTTGTTAATGATTTCCATTAATTAACCAAATTCATATATTATATTGTTGGGAGTATTATTATTATTATTATTATTATTATTATTATATATAAAAGTAATTTTTGTGTTTAAAATCATTTATGTCGTTACCAATTCTAAGATACGGAAAGTCGGGAGGAAGAGTCTGACGCTTGCCCTAACTGTTAAGTCTGTTATGATAATTATGTTAATTTTTGTCGTTTATTTATCGAGTAGAAACTTTACGAGATTGTGTCGTTTAACTGTCGGATGGAAACTTTACTAGATTGTGTCATTACTTGTCGTTTGTCGAATAATTTAATTTAAAAAGGTGAAAATTGTAAGAATAAATCATGGATAATACTCTTTTATGTCTTTTCGTATTGTTATGTTTATCGGTTTAAGGGGTTTTAAAGATTGCATTATCACTAAAAATTGAAAAAGAATAATAAAAGTAGACGTTGCGTTTTTTTTTTTTTTTGGCTATAATATTATATAGAATTTTAGATTAGATATACAAATTTAAGTTGTTCCTATTCGGAATGCGCGTAAAGAAAATTTAAGGGATAACAAGAATCCTAAACTTTTAAGAGTAATTGGTGTATCACAGTAAGATCTCTTTTGGATTCAATTTAGACTACGTATTGTGGTATGAACAAATGTTGCAATATCTATTGAAGCCTTAACTAAATTAATTCTTATTTCGTTTTATTCCAAACATTTTATATCCAAGTTTCAACATAAAATGTACTTCTCTGTTCTAATTATTTATGTGGTACCCTTTCCTTTTTAAGTTTGTTCCAAAAAGAATGTCATCTTTCTATAATTAGAAACAACTTAACTTTAAAATTTTCTATTTACCCTTAATGAAATGATTTATAACAACACAAATGTCTAAAGTATGTTTTAGACCATAAATTTTAAAAGTCTTGTGTCGAGTTAAACGGTGCCACATAAATTAGAATGGAGGGAGTAATAGAGTTCTCAGTCTCTCTAACAATATTCGTATTTTTTCTTAAATAGAAACTAGCGGAGAATGGCCCCTGATGAAGGAGGTTTAACGCATATATAGACAACTTTATTTGCAGAATGTGGACCATTTTAAATTTAGATAGAATGTCCAAAACTTGATACCAATTGGAAGTTGGCCAATTCAGTTTGTGAGCATATAGCATAAGTTGTTGAAATGCAAAGATACTACGAACGAAAAGATAAGCTTGGTACATATTAGATTGCACTTTTGAAATAATGATCAATTGTTAGTGCGTATATCTCAAGCAAAGAAGGTTTAAAGACAAATAGACAACATATATATTTTGTCAAAGTGCTGGGTGAAAAGGAAAAAGAGGAGCATGTTAACATTAAACCAATATTTTGCAGATAGAGAGTTAAAGAGAATATGCAGAAATGGCATCTTAGATGTTAAAAACACTGTATAGGTTGATATGTAACCAGCTGGTAGTAAAGAAAATGGTAATTTAATGAGAAACCTTTTTAAATTTTTAATGAATTATCACTAAACACAACTGTATGGTGCAGTGCACTCCTCAAAGCTAAAGTTTTCTATATGAATAGAGAAAATAAGATATCCGAATGCCAATCTTTGGGGTATTAGAAGATTAAACTGTTAAGAAATACCACATACACAGGGAGACATTCATGTATGTAGCAGGGCATTCTTGGAAACTATTAATTAAAGCAAAATGAAATAGATTTTACCATCTTCAGAGAAAAAGAAGTTCAACACACTTTATGTTCATTGTTCATGACCATGAGATTCACACCAATTCCAACTTCCTCAATCTTCCTCGTTAATCAAATGGAAAATGCTCTTGCATATTACATGTTAGTTGCTGAATATAACGTCTTACAACTCTCCTTAGCCAATACATAAATAATAATGTGATAAGTAAGATTAACCTCTACTTTTCTCTGTTACAGGTCTAGCAACAACAAACTACGATGTTGTTTAGAGAGATCTTTAGAACACACGATGTTGCTTTCTCTGGCCGTCCTTCTTATATTCTCGCTGTAAAACTTAGCTATAATCTTTCGACGTGTCTTTCGCACCCTATGGTAAGTTGTTGGAGGAATACACTTTTATTTACGTATATATCTTCAATAGGACTCACATGCGGTCATTATTCGTTTTTTCTTTTATATGCACAAACGTTTTTTAACAATGAGGGGTCGTTTGGTAGGATGGATAGGATGAGATGGAATTATTAGTCTTATGGGATTTGAATTATCACATATTTGGTTGGTGGGATAACTGCTTTGGTATCCCACCCAATCCCATCTATATGGGATAAAAGATGGGATAAGTTATGTCATGTGGAGGGTGAAATAAGTTATCCCATCTTATTTCATCCAATCCCGTCTACATGAGATGACTTAACCCTCCTATCAAACGACCCCTAAATGGTACTTTTAAATATTCAAGATCTACGGCGGTTGTGATGTGACAGACCTTATGCTTGTCCAAGCGGTGTCATTGAAATTCCTTCCCGAAAAATTATATTGTTTAGATATAATTTTTTTTTATGTATATATAGTAGAAATTGAATCTCCTTGAATTCTTCGTGGGGGTTATGTTCTTAGTTAAAATTTTGGTTTCGCCATTGTGCTCGGTTATCATGCTACCACATACCATATATTAAACTTAAATTCTGAAGAATACATACTTTGTTTGCTTAATTATATTTTTCATCAGTGATCACTGGAGAGAGCTTCGGAAAATTTTAGTCTTGGAGTTGCTAAGTACAAAGAGAGTACAAAGTTTCGAGACAATCCGAGACATGGAAGTGAGCCGTTTGGTTCAAGAAGTTGGTTGTACTCTAAACTCGTCCGTTAACATAAGTGCGTTAACACTAACCTTGGCGAATAACGTTGTTTGTCGTGTGGCTTTTGGGAAAGTAAGTGACGAAAGAGGAGATGATAATGGGGAGAAAAGATTTATGAAATTCTTTATGAGACACAATTGTTGGGTGAGTTTAATATTGCTGATTATTTTCCTAAGATGGCATGGATTAACAAAATTAATGGGCTGGATGAAAGGCTTGAAAGAATTTTAGAGAATTGGATAAGTTTTATGACAAAGTAATAAAAGATGATGTTAATTCAAGTAGTAGGATTAAACAAAGGGATGATGAAGATCTTGTTGATGTATTGCTTCGAATTCAGAAGGATCCACACCAAGATGTCCCTCTCCACGATAATCACATCAAAGGCCTTCTTGCTGTAAGTTTGTCCTTTATTTCTCCTTTGCTTTTCTAATTCTAGCTTTTTCTTTTCTTTTTCCTTTTTGTGTCTCTTCAATAAGAGTTTTAACTTATATGCACGATAATATAAATAAATTTATATCATCAAATTACTGAAAAAGATATTTAATGATAACTAGGTTACCTGTGGAAGAATGGATATCACAAAAAGGATAATTAATTCAGCTGGCCATTCGGTAATCTAGTATACTAGATTAGGCACAATTATTAGTTTATTACATGGTTTAGCCGTCGGTGATCCCCTATCCTCACTCCCTCGCCCACGCCCAAAACGCACACACTCCAACCCCTAACTCTAAACTTTTCCAGCCGTGACTGCTTCCGCGTTCCATAAACATAGCGCACCAGGTAACTTTTTCTTCCTTCCCTAATCAATTTTTTTTTTTTTTTAACTAATCGAATTCTCTTTTTATACAAGTTAATCATTGTAACTTGGATTTTTGCTCCAGAAGTATTTATTTCTGAAGTTCAATTGCATGTGTCTATCTAAATGTTTTTCTTTCGGAAAAAGTAGTTTCATTAAAAAGGCATCAAGCAGATGCAAAAGTTACTGAAAAGAAGTTGAACAATTTATATAAAACTATACGAGAACAGACATTATCATACATTCACTGATTTTGAGTTGTTTTCATAAAATTTCATCATTTATGGCCCAGATGCGTGAGATAGTATATATACGTTATTTATACAACGACGACATTTGCAAACTAAATGTTTGAGACGTATATATGGAGTTATTTTCCATCACAAAAAAGAGTATTACTTATTGAATTGGAAGAATTAATTTTTTCACTTTATAAAAGATAGTCTTCTTGGTGGGTTATCAAGAGCAAGAAAAGGAATTGGGCTCGCGTGCACAAGAGAGTTACGTCAATCCCCCTGCATATAACATAGATGTGAGGCCTGATCAAATAACTTTTTGAAAAATTATCTTTACATCTATTTATTATTTACTCTATTATTTTATTTCGCCTTAGCTTAATTTGCCAATATAACTAACTCTGTCAAACTAGCAAGTACTATATCAATTTAGAAATAGTATGTTTCATACACCTCAAAGTTAAATTCTATTCTCCGTCTTCTATTTTTCTAATAACAACATGTAAAAATACTGTGAGTGTGTTAAAAGTTCTTAAAGGTCTATATAAACTAAGCAACATTATGCATGAGCAGGATATATTCGTAGCTGGAACAGATACATCATCAACAACCATAGAATGGATCATGGCAGAACTCATATTAAATCCAAGAGTCATGAAAAAAGCTCAACAAGAAGTAAGACAAGTTGCCAAGGAAAACAAAAGGTTGAAGAAGTTGATCTTTACAAACTCGAATACTTGAAATTAGTCATCAAAGAGACTCTTAGACTTCATATGCCAGCCCCATTACTAATGCCTCGAGTAACAATTTCTAGCTGTAAAATAATGAACCACGAAATACCAACAAATACAAGAGTCCTCATTAATGGAACAGCAATTGGGACAGATCCAAAATACTGGGAAAATCCATTAACATTTTTGCCAGAGAGATTCTTGAATAAAGAGATTGATTACAAAGGCCAAAATTTTGAGTTCTTGCCATTTGGGGCAGGTAGAAGAGGGTGTCCAGGAATTAATTTTTCTATACCACTTGTTGAGCTTGCAATTGCTAATCTCATATTTCATTATGATTGGTCACTTCCTAAAGGGATGCTAGCTAAGGATCTTGATATGGAAGAAGCTGTGGGATTACCATGCACAAGAAAACTCCCCTTTACTTAGTAGCTTCTAATTGTAATTTGTAGTAGTGTGCAAGCAAATGTTTAGCACTAATTCTTTTTGGATTTGACTTATGTACACCACTATGAGGAACCTTTATATTATTTTGAGTAATTTAATATATATTGTAACAACTTATCTGTCTTGTTGGTTCTACTTATTTCGGAGTGTTATTATATTTTAGTAACATAATATTGTAGAAATTATTTTCAATGACTTATGTATACGAATTAGCTTTTGTGATTAAGTTAGCCCCAAAGATTCGTGTATTCAATATGGTATTAGAACCGCATATATCTCAATCCTTCATTTCTGTCGCTGTCCCCTCGTCTTATATTACTCACGCTCCAAACGTCATTTCGAGCATGCGAGAGTTAAGTTTGGAGTCCAACATGATGGGATAAGAGGTCTTTGGTCTTGAATGCCCTTCCCTCATGAGTTTAATTAATGCTTCTTGTTGATCTGCACTAGGAACCGATCTAACATGGGATTAATTAAGTACTGCCCAATTAGTATAGGTTCATTGACTACTTAAAAGCTTCACTTATTTGAATAAGGGTAAATTAGAAGAAAATCATTAATTCTTTTTTGATTTATATAGTGGACACTTATTATAAATCGAAGAGACTATTTAATAAGCATCGGTTTATCTAAATCTTCGAGTGTTTTATTTTGCACAACTTAAATGACATCAAAAGTCCATATATTTTTTAAAGAGCTCAATGTAGTGTCGTATAATTCTTGAACACTGCATTGCAATTGATGACTAAACTTTCACTAATTAACTACTCTACGGTCACATTTTAATCGTCAGCTTTAGCTCATTTCAGGCATATTAAGAAAATCATAAAAACAAATGATAGTTTACTAAGTTACCCTTCTTTAATAAAAGTAGATTGATTGTCTCTTAAATACCAGGCATTCTTTTTTAATCCTCAGTCCAGTCCTATTTTAAAAAAGCGTAGTTTGGCTTAAATTATTTTCATCTATCCCTTAAAATTAAGGAAGTAACTTAATTTGTATTACATTTTTTTAAATAAGGCCTTATAAATAATTGTAATTTAATTAAGTTTTTTTTTTTTGTGAAAAAGCTGCCTTTTGGGGAAAAAATTTGGATTAATTAAACTAACAATTTAAAGTTTCGTAAAGAATTAACAAAAGCACATCTTAAGGGGAAAGGGGTTTAAATTTTAACAAAATAATATCCAATTTTGTTTTCATGGATTACCCTTACCAAATTAATTTTTTTGGGTTCTAGAAAATTAAAATTTTGTCCCGAAGCTTTTTTATTAATTATGGAAAGAATCTTATAATACAAATTTAAGAAATTAAGGGTTAACCAAAAAACAAGAAATTAAAAAAAAAAAACACCTACGCATAAAAATTTAAATCGGCATAAGGAGTTAACGACAAGCCGAACCTTTAACCAAAAAAAATTTAACCCAAAGCGAGAATTTTTTTTTTCACGTTAGTAATTTCTGGCTAAAACACCCGTTTTTTTTTGGGAAAATTTTTAATTTAGTACCGTTTTTGCCCTTACTCAGCACACAACTCTTCTTACCAATAACACTTATTACAATTTACAAAATCCTCAATTCCCTTTCCCTCGTCTTGAATTTTCTTTCTATTCAAGGTTTCCATGGCCATTCTTTTTACTTTATTTCCCTTTCTTTTCTGTAACGCCACCTTGGGTAATTCACATCGGAATAAATTACGGAACCGTAAAAACCTCCCACCACCCACCCAAGTCGCCCTTTCATTAAGACCAAACCACCATTAACAAAATCAAGATCTTTGACGCAAACCCAGAAATTATCCGCGCTTTTGCTGATCCCCGCGTTTGGGTTACCGTTACGGTACCTAATGGCGACATTTTATCAGTTTCTAAACCCGAGGGTGCACAATTATGGTCGAAGAAAACGTTGTTCCGTATTATCCACACCCCAAAATACATCGCATTTGCATTGAAATGAGTTATGGTACTGGTGATAAAAACCCATCGCTCATTTAGTCCCTGCATGAGAGCGATTCACAAGCTCTGTTAATAGCCGGAATCAGTGATATTCGGTAGGGTGGCAAATGGCTGTTTGACATCATTTGAGGGGTTATTGCCGGCCAAAAGTTATTTGGTGAAATGTTTAAAAAAATTAAACCACCAATTCTTTGTTTAATTCTTTATTTTTCTTTTATAATTCTTTATATCTAGTAAAGGCGATAAATTTCTTATGAATAATTTGGGTAATATCATCCAAATTTTGATAGACCAAAAATTAATTGAAATGGGCTAATAAACAGGGGGTTTGGATTAGGGGTGGTGAGAATTAGGATACTGGTTAATAAGAGTTGAGCGTTTTTTTTTTCATTCTTAGTGTATTAATATTATTCTTGTATTTTCGTATTCTTAGATTTCTATTACTACTTATCATTTCTTTAGCCTCGATTGTTATATTTTTAAATTTTTTTAATATTATCTTCTTGTTGTCTATCTTCTATGCTTTCCTTTTCACCTTTCTTAAGCCAGGGTCAGCCTCTTTGCCTCTAAAGACAGAAGTAAAGTTTCTACACTAAAATTTGACACTTAGATTACATTATTGTTTATTGTTGTTATGATTTTTGGGCCAATTTTGTCATCTCCTTGCAAGGTGTCAACACCACATTCATTGGGAATTTTAAACCCCGGCTCGAACCACCCAGTTCGGGTCTTTTAGACGGTTTACGACCGGGTAATATTTGCCCGATGCTGAATTCCACCGTGAAACTAAATCACCTTTCATGATTTGTCCATACCCTTTTTTCGGTTTAATGATAAAACTCTAGATTATGCTCTATTTAAACCCAATAATGGGGTTTATGACAAGTTACTGGAATGAATTATACAAACATGTTTGATGCACAACTTGATGCTGTGTATTCAGCAGGGAAGTTTTGGGTTATAATGACGTGGATATTGTTGTAGCGGAACGGTTGGCCCTTCTTCGGTGACCCGAATCAACCGGTGTTAGTTTGGAGAATGCTGTTTCTATAATGTGAATCTTGTGAAGCATGTGAATTCTGGGGTGGGAACTCCATTGATGCCAAACAGGACCTTTGAGACTTATGTGTTCTCATTGTTTAATGAGAACCTCAAGCCTGGCACTTCGGAGCGTAACTTCGGGTTGTTCCGACCCGACTTCACACCCGTTTACGATGTGGGCATTCTGCGTAACGCACAGGTAATTTTTTGCATTGTATGAAATGGCGAAAATATGCTATTAGTATATGCCTCAATATATTTTTTGTTGCTAGTGTTAATTAAGGGTATAATTGTCTTAACAATAATGATTATTGATCCGAGAAATCTCCCGCGCTTTTTTTCATAGTTTGATTTTTCCGATTCTTGAATAGCATAAACTCACTAGCATTGATTTGTGTTCTACCCCATGGGCGGATCCCTATTCAAAGGCTACATATAAATTATAAGTATTAAGCTTTATTTTACCTTGTATTAGTAACATTAAGTGTAATCATAAAATATGCTCCTCCTGTTTCTATTTATTTGTCTTAATTAATATTTGACGATCAAATAATGTTTTCTTTGATGATAATTTTTCCAAATACTTTCTAAATATTTTGAATTGTTAACTAGTGTGACTTGTAGAATTTTCATGCTTGGAGTTTAAGAAATAAAGAAACTTTTGAATCTTTTGATCCTAAATTAAATATGTGTATAACTAAAATATCATTTGAATCTTGTGATTATAAACATTCGTATAGGATGTTTAATTGTAACTACTAAATATAGAAAGAAACTAAAATGAGATTGAGGTAGTAAGTTTTATTTTTTTAAAATTGAAGATTCATGTTGAATTAATACAAAAAATTAGTTAGTTTGACTCTCGTAGTCTGTATCAAGCCAAACAAATTGTAGTAAAGGGAGTATATGTATTTCATGCATTTAAATGTATGGTGGATGTTGCGTCACTTTGTATTCATTGACTTAAAATTCTAATTCAAGCTCTCCGCCTGCTATGGCACCAAGTAGGGAAGAAATGGTGGTGCCAAAGGCTGATGCTAGTGATGCTGCTTTGCAGTCGAACATAGACTTTGTGTGCAGCTCTGGAATAGATTGTCAACCTATACAAGATGGTGGCCCCTGCTACGAACCCAATACTATCAGAGCTCATGCAGCTTACGCCATGAATGCTTATTATCAAGCAAACGGTCGTAAAATGTTTGATTGTAACTTCATTAATACCGGTGTTGTCACCAACTATGATCCTAGTAAGTTCGTCTAGCCAAAATTGTTAGCCTCATGGTTACGACTATTCAGTTGAATTATCTATATTGCCTGTTAACTATTGAGAAGTAATAGGTATAACTTGTGTGAAAATTTTTGCACATGAATGCAGGTTACGAAGAGTGTACGTATGCTGCTTAAAGGAGTAACTGAGGACCCAGTGAGTCGCTGTCTCTTTCTTTCGAGTATTGGATCTCGTGGTTAGATAATAGAGTATACATTTTGGCAGAGTCCAGTGGGTTGTGATGCTGTAACTTATTGTGATTTTCAAGTTTGAAGAGTTCAATGTTAATTTTGCATATGGATGATATCTATATTTTATATGCAATGCAAGCTTTTTGGACTTAGTGATTCTTAACTTGCAAATCAAGCCTCCACCGTCTTTTACTTGTTTCAATAATCGTGCAATACTTTTCCATGAATCAAGTCTATGCAATACAATATATTATACGTGTGTGCTCAACTTGGCTATTCACGAGGGACCATATCCACAGCTCCACTTGAAATTGATAAGATCAGAAATTAGTTATTGATTCATCTACGTTAAAGTTAAACAAGCACACCTCCTCCCCTACTCCCACAAACCAAAATGTATGCGTTGTCAAATGCAAGCTCATTGCTTCTAGGTGGTTGGCATACTTTGACATTTCTAGAACTAAACTGTCACATTAACATATAACAAACTTCATGCAAAACTAGTCATTATATATTATCTTTGTTTCTGCTAAATAATTTCTCCCTCCGCCCCATTCTAATTGTCGCTTTAGCTCAATAAAATTGTCCCAAAATAATTGTCACTTTAAGAATTCAAGACTAAAGTTAATTGTTGTTTCCAACTATATTGTATGTATCCCCTTAATATTAAAGAATAATGAATGGTATTTAAAAGGAAACAATCAATCTACTTTTATTGAATAAGGACAATTTAATAAACTATCCCTTTAATTTAGTATTTTCGGGCTGAAAGGATAGTTAAATGGGACGGAGGGAGTAGCTAATTAATTGTAGTGTTAGAGATATTTCTCAGCATTCCAATAGCTTCTGCATTAAATCTATCAAAGTAATTTTCCCATCTCCCAAGTCAATGATCCTCCAGAAGGTACATTAGTATATGAAAAATCAACCTCTCAAAAGTCCATATGGAATCTTTAGAACACACTATTACAGTAATTAGGAGTCATAGAGCCCGTTTGGATAGCTTATGACTTTTAACTTATAAGCTAAAAGTCATCGTTAAAAATTTAGGTTATGACTTTTATTTTTTTTGTCATTTTAGCTTAAAAATAAATGCTTAAAGCATTTTTTTAGTTCTATCCAAATAATACAAAATTGCTTAAAAGCTATTTTGCTTAAAAACACCTAAAATAAGTCAATCTAAGTTCTTAAATTTATAAGTATTGGGAATTGATAAAAGCCTAATTCACATCGGGATAAATTGTACAATTCAACATATATAGTGAAGATACAAGCTATACATATCTGCCGAGAACCATAATTTGCTGTTATGTTTGTCCAACATGGTGACAGAGACACCGATGATTAAGAGTGTGGAATCAGCGGATTGGACTGACTTATGATGGTCAAAAATCAAAATGGACTAAGTTGATAAATAAACGATCATTAAATCAGTCCAAACTTGCACAGGCCGGGAGAATCATATTTTCGCAATTTTTAAACCTTTCTCCCTATAGGGATCCACTATCTTTTCTTTACTTTCTTTATTTTATTTTCTTGAAAAGCAAGTATATCTTCCCTTGAACCTGCATGGGGGCCATGCCAGACTCAGTTGGGTTTACATAAAGGGCCTTCACAAAAGATTCAAAATTATTAAAAAAATGAAGTTGTGTATGCCAGACTCGAGATCAAAATAAAGAGCAATAAATGGGGGAAAAGAAGAATTGCGTATCAAAAATCATTTATTAAAAGAAACGCATATGGGTCGGAGAACGGGAGAAGTATGTTGGGGAACAGTAGTACGTATAGGAGCAGTAACAAAACAAGTGTTCACATGAAACACCATTCAAATTTAAATTTTTTAAATTGTATATATATGTGGTGTTCAACCAGTTTGAAATATAAAATAATATCTAATTTTGCCCTTTTAAGACGGCAAAGGACATATATATATATATATATATATATATATATATATTTTTCGTGGACAAATTTAAATTTTTTAAAATTTAAAAAAAAAAAACATAATTTTTATCAAATAAATTTTTGTCTCAATTTTTCTACTACAAAATTTTTTTAATTTTTAAATTTTTAGGATCTATTGACCCTATTATATTTGGTTTTGGGCGGAGAACCCCTTCGGGGGGGGGGGGGGGGGGGAGCACTCCACTAAATTTTCCTCCGGCCAACAAACTCAGAAGGAGAGCACCATATGAACCCTCCTTGATTACTAAATTTAATTTAGTGAATTCATGTTAACCATATCTTCGAAAAGTTTTAATATTTATTAAATTTTATTCGTCATATAATTGAATATTTTTTTTAAAAAAAAATTTTGTGGGAATAAGTTTGGTAGGAAATTTAGCAAATACTAAAAGGGAAAAATATTGACTTAAATAACATGATAAAGTATGATAATTTAAATTAAATTAGAAAATATTTACATATTTCTATGAATTTTGACATGCGATTTTTATTTATAGATAAAATAGATTTCTTTTGATATTTATTAATTTTTCACTCATTATTTTATGTGTCAAACCCCTTCCAATGGATTTTAACCTTAGTTTTAGATGAAATTCAAAAATAACCTAAATTCGTAAAAAAGCGTAGGAATATCTCAATAAGGGAAAGAGGGTTCAAAAAACGGGAATAAACCAATTATAAAAATCCATGTGAAGTGGTATTAAAAAAAGGTAAAAATGGGAAAAAAACAATTGGGAAAAACCCGTAAGATCTTTTTATGTTGTAATTTTGTTTTAGATGAAATTCAATAAATAACCTAAAACCGTAAAAAAAGGAGGAATATCTCAAAAAGTGGAAAAATAGATTCTTAAAAAAATTTTTCATCGAACCACTATAAAATCCATATGGAGTGGTCTGGAAAAAAAAAAAAGAAGGAGGCTAAAAATGAAAAAAGAAAATATCAAGGAAAAAACTGGAAAGCCCCCTGTAAGCATCTTATTGATTGTGAGGGTGCGAGGACTACAAAGTATGTATGTTGATTTTTTTTAAATATTTTATAATTAGGGGTAATATGGTTAAATTATCATTTTTTTGTTTTTCCTTTGGGGTTTTCAAATTAAAAAATTAAAAAATGGGAAAAAAACAATGAAATGGGTTTTGGTTATCAAAAAAAAATGAATTTGACGCTTCCGGTTTTTTTTGAAAAAAAATGTGGTTTTAGGGTTTTTTGTTAAAATTTCGGGAAAGAAGAAGAAGCATGAGAACTATTAATTAATTATAAAAATCATCTTATTGATATGATGTAACAATAATTTGGCAAGAAAAACATAAAGTTTGTTGCCTACATCCTCTTTTTTATAAGCAAGTTTTAAAATTCGAAAAACTATGTT
>NC_081345.1:39443415-39572203 GCF_029784015.1 Lycium ferocissimum | reverse complement strand
TTTAAATTTTTAATGAACTATCACTAAACACAACTGTATGGTGCAGTGCACTCCTCAAAGCTAAAGTTTTCTATATGAATAGAGAAAATAAGATACCCAAATGCCAATCTTTGGGGTATTAGACGATTAAACTGTTAAGAAATACCACATACACAGGGAGACATTCATGTATGTAGCAGGGCATTCTTGGAAACTATTAATTAAAGCAAAATGAAATAGCTTTTACCATCTTCAAAGAAAAAGAAGTTCAACACACTTTATGTTCATTGTTCATGACCATGAGATTCACACCAATACCAACTTCCTCAATCTTCCTCGTTAATCAAATGGAAAATGCTCTTGCATATTACATGTTAGTTGCTGAATATAACGTCTTACAACTCTCCTTAGCCAATACATAAATAATAATGTGATAAGTAAGATTAACCTCTACTTTTCTCTGTTACAGTTCTAGCAACAACAAACTACTATAGTATAACATTATAGCAGTAGACATCAAGATATCAGTGTAATACTCAAATTGCCTTGTATCTAACTGCTAATGTTTGAGTGCTTCTAAGGAAGTTCTAATTTTACAGGCTTGAATCTTGAGACCTTATCATCAAACATTTCTACCAATTTGTTGCTTGGTTGTAACTTGTACGTCACGATGTATTACACTTGCTCTAATTCCTTCATGTAGATTTTTTATCCCTGGCTGCCAAGGCAAATGATTGGAAAGTATCATCTGACGTTCTGTCTATTAATGATAAAGGAAAACCTACCTGTTAACAGTGTCATTGGCTATCATCGTCCTCAGCCGCCAAGATCCCATCTACCTTCCCACCATAAGATGCATTTTCAGGAATGTCAATTTTCAGAAGCCAGTACTAAATTGTATGTCTGAAGTTTGGTACTCACCAAAAATATAGTGAAACAAAGAAACAGTCGAAACATATAACACAGAATCTTTTTTTGAAGCACCTTATGACTTTATTAAAAAACGGAACCTGCAATCTTTTATATTCACTATATAAAGAATATTTGGATGTTGGACCTTCTCGGTTGTTAGCTTCCTTATTCACGAAATGTATCTTTCCTTCTCAGTTGTTATACGCAATATCTATTCCGTTGACATGGAAATTAAGAACAACAAACGTAAATTCTTTGATATCTAAGCTCCATACATATAAAGCAGGGGCAAAGTACGTAAAGGTTGTTTAAGATTAACACAAGACAGTTAAAATGACTCGAACAAAAAAATACCCTGCAACAAAGTTCACCCAACATGATGAGGCTCACTTACAACTTTCGTAGTTCTTTATATTTTTAGAGTCACAGATTTATGTAAGCATATGAATTTTTAGCAAGAAGCTGAAACTAACCGAAAAATAATAGTGATGGATGAGACTTAATGGGGTCTTTTACAAATAAGCTCTCATGGAAATGGAGTTTTTGGGGAAAATGCTCCTTTCTAGAAGCAGAATAGTTAAAATCCAAACATCAAAGATCTTAACTCCTTTATAGAGACCCCCGGACCACTTTTCCAGCCTCAGAAGCGTTGCACTATTTAAATTTCACTTTCTTATATACAACTAAGTAATATTTTGTTGCAGAGCTACTTAAGATACAAGAAACTCAATAATTTAGGAACTTAATCCAGCTTGCAACCCTGAATTACAATTCAAAACAAATTGTCATAGTTCAATGAGCAATTACGGATTGGAGAGTGACCGGTCGAAACAATTTGCATCCTAGTCGGATCAAATCGCTTTCAAGGCAGTGACTCGCCACAACACAGTGTTTGATTAGAAGTTGTTACTCTTTCAGTTTGTTCATTGTAAATATTGTAAGACTTGTCCACAATGTTAATATGTATTTGTGCTGCTTATTAGGGATAGAGAGATGGAATCAAGCTTTATGCAAAACATAATAGAAAAGAGAGAAATGCAAAGACCCTCCATGCACAAACAGACAAAGAAAAGTGAAAAAGGTAAAAGAAGACAGAAAAGGCAATATCTATGAATATAAAAGTTCATATCTGCACAAATCAATCTGTGTATCTTCATTCTAAGGAATTGGGCCAAAATATAAAATCAATACTGAAAAAACCATTACCACACGTACCTTTACTATGTGAGCACATTGACTTTCTCCTGGACACTGGTTTTACCAGCTGCCGCAGATGAAGAAGAAAATCTGAACTGGGAGACAATGAAAATAACACTGCAACCATCTCAAAAATGACCATTACCATCAAAATAAACTTCAAACACCATACAAAAATAAATCAAACACATTTTGTGCATATGTAAGTAATACTTACTTGGGCATACATAAACAGGCCCATCATCATTCTCAAAATACCCAGTTGAAGAACAATACTATTTCGTATCCATTCAGTCAAATATGGTGCTTCTACCATCCAAGCTCTATTTTATCATAGAAATCTGCTACCCAGGCACTGTCACATAGGCAGATGTGGCAAAAGGAAAAGAATAAAACGATGAAACTGAGAAAATTAGAAAGATAGGAAAAAAATCCAACAAATGGTTGCCAGTGGTGTGAAAAAGGCAGTAGGTGAAACACAAACGGACGGACTGGAAGATGAAAATTTAAGAAGAAAATAGCTAGCGATTTATTCAATAAAGTAGAAAGCTTTGGGAAAATCCAAATTAGAGAATTTAGAACTATACCATGATATGTTTCTTTATGGTTAATTGCTCAAGTCACACCCTCAGATTTAGCTCAGAACAGCTATGAAATTGCAAAATTAGAATGTATGAAGAGAACTCAACAATGGGCTGAAGCTTCTGGAAAAGAGAGAAAATGAGAGATCTAAGTCTGGAACGATCTACAGGTCCACTTAATAACACAATGACTAAAATGCCCTCGGATTGAACTTTATTGACACGGGGAGAAATTATGATTTTACCCCTGGTCGAAACCAAGGCTCTTCCTTTTTTATTAGATGGTATTAAATCATTTATGAAATGATACATCTTCCCTTGAACTCGAAATGTGTAAATACCTTTGTACCTTCTTGCTAACTTTTTGTCATAAGTTATTCCAAGAGATGTGAATGCGAAAATGTTATTATATGTTCTTATATAAGTTCGAAAATGTTCAGACTCATCACCTTTTCCTAGATACAAATTTCTTAATTCTGTTGGCACTTCGTGTGAAATGAGATGAACAGCGCCATTGTTACAGCAAAATGCGGGCGTTTCATACTCAAATCTTTTCGTGCCACAAAATTCACACTTGGGAACCGCCTTTAATGTAGCATAATTCACTAATGGCTGAACACTTTCTAAGCTTCTAATTTCTCCAAAATTACAACCTGTATATTCAAGCTACACCTTAACGATATGTTAAACTTATTGAAGACACACATGTTGTCATTCATATTAAAATGTTTAACTAAACTTATTTTTTCTTAGTTTTTATCTTACCTGCTTGTGTAAAAAGCAACGGGTCTCCCGTAGTATATGCATTGGTTGATTCAGTAGTACTCGAGCTGGTAATAGGATGTCTACTTCTCGACTTAGCTTTGTTTGCTCGTACCCGCGCGAGGAGGGCCTCTTTTTTATCAGATTGCATCATTTTGTATAGTTCTCGTCACCTAGCCTTTTTGTCAGCATGTACGTTTTCAGGATTTTGGTTCATTTTAGTATTTGTGCTTGATATTTTCACTACACTTTCTATTCCCTGAAGGTGAGATAAAAATTACATCTTTACTTTGTCTTTCTAATTACTTGTTCCTATCGTAAAAGTGAAACAAAAATGGGGGAAGAAAAAAAAAACAGCAGCCAACCACAGACATGAAAATATAGTGTCTATTTAGTTATTTATGTCTATCGCATCTCATCAAAGTAGAGAATTGAGATAACCAATTTCATGAACTTCTAACATCCATATTCCGACCCCACAAAACATACAAATGCTAACATAGTAGTTGCAAAATAATCAAAATTGCTTAATCATATCAGTGAGCTTCTGATAGAATTCTAACAATTGATGTCGTATTTGATCTTTGCACATCACTATCTAATTTGTGGAAGGAATTATTGCAGTGAACAGAATTAGCAATTTAGTTACTGGGGAAGAACTTCAAGATGGAAAATGAACGGAAGACCCTACAAGGCTATGGAACTGAACAGGGCTGTAGGATGCGAGAAGGTGAAAAGTCGAATTTGCCCTTAACTTTTTGAAACCATCAAAAGGTGAAGTCAATTCACAAAATATGAAATTTGAGTTGTTACCAGAACTCAGTGAATCCCGTTTATGCATATCAAAATTGTGAAATTTGATTTCAATTACAATGCCACGTAGCAAATCACTTGTCTACTAAAATCAATTAGCATAAAGGAATAACAATTAATTCAACATTAAGTGACATGAAAAGCTCAAAAATGAAGCCGAACACGACAACATATATCAAACAATCACAAAGCCGATGAAATAAAGAAGGGAAAAAGAAAGTGAAAGTACCTCTTAAATACTTCTGCATAAGGTGAGTGTTTCTCTTGTTATTTGTTCCAAGATGTCCTGGAAGTAGCAAAATTTTCAATATTAAACCATGCTTTGTACTTATTCAAATTCTCCACTAAATTGTAAATATCATTTAACAGATCATAGTAACATGTTATTTGCACTTTTGAATTGCTTCTAAACAGATCAAGGAGAAGGATACGATAGTAGGGCAGGAAGGTGAATGGCCCCAGCAAAATCAAGTTCCTACTTCAACATCTTTCCTCTTACAACCACATCCATGCTTAAATATGGGGTAATTGTTTTCCTCTATAACAAGATAAACAAAATCTTAGATTTAAAAACTGGTGAAGATTAAGGACCCGTAGAATTATTCACTTTTTTCCAGAATATTTTTTCATTTTTTTCAAAAATTAGTGTTTGGCCATGAAATTAGAATATAACTTGAAATTGTATTTGAAATTTGAAAAGCGAAAACTTATTTTTCAACTTTTCACTTTTTTTCATAACCAAAACAAATATATTTCAACAAAAAATACTAAAATTATAGCCAAACACAACTCCAAGTCCAACTCCAAAATTCCAAAAAAAGTGGAAAAAAATTGGTTTCTATGGCTGAACGCCTATAAATTGGTGTAGAGAAAGTATAAGAAACCATTTTTGTCATATTCTCAAGTTAAATAAGTGAAAGATGATCCAGCAATGATAAATTGCTTTAACGGTTTGATTCTGCCAACAACTTCCTTATTTGTAAAGAATATATGTTGAAGTTTTCAAAGAAGAGTTACTCATATCAGCGGGGTAATCGACACGCAAGCAAAACTCTAAAAATAGAGAAGCCTGCAATCCGGTGATTGAGAAGACCTACAATTTCTCAATTCTGTAACAAAATAACTATGGTACAAAGGAAAAGCATAAGCAGCACATCGAGAAAGAGAAAAGAGAAGTAGACAGAAGTATTATTATAGTTAAAATACAACAAAGGAAACTATGGGCAAGACCCAGCTGAAATAAATAATTGAACAAAGAGAGTAAGAAGAAAACAAAAACCTATCCGAAACAAATGAACTTGTACCAACAAGTTTAAGTGGTGAACAGGGGAAAATTAAAGTAGGAATCTATAGGAAATTGAACTCACCGGATAAGGAAACAAAGCCAGTAGAAAACTGATCGGTTGAAGATTGGTAAAGGGGAGAAGATGGTAGAAGATGGCAGAATGTGATCTATTTTTATTAATTGGGCCCTGGCAAAATTATAATTTTACCCTTGGTCGAAACCAAAGGCTCTTCTAAAATATAGTAATATACTAGCGGTCTACATACTTTGACTAACACTTTAGATTATAGTGCGTATGTGTATATAGTTGTCTTTGAATGGTGATATATATATATATATATATATATTATGTTCAAAGCACAATTAATATAACATTGTAGTTTGTCTTTCCGTATCTAAAATTTTATTATATTAATGGTTACTACGAATACAAAATCGGCAAATTTATTAATATTTTTTAAAAGAGAAGACTTGTTTAAAAAGAAATTATTTTCGTCTCTTTGAGATAAAACAATAGCAATATTTAAGCATCAGTTGATACTTTTAATTTTAATTCGATTAATTTAAAAGTGTAAAATACTTATTATTTTTTATCAAATTTTGATTTGGATAATTCTAATTTAAATTATTAAATTAATTTTACATGTTTAAAACAAAACAAAGTAGAAATTGATTTTCTATTTAAACGAAGAAATACTATTTTTTAATTTTTGGTAAATATTCTCGGTTTTAGCTCATTTTACTTGTCATGTTGTCTTTTGCATGGTTTTTTAAGAAAACGTCGATTAGAATTATGATTTGACTAATTTACCTTATTCATTATTTGATTTCCATTTGATATATATTTTTCTACGACATTAATCTCTTTCACATTTATTGGAGTAAGAATAAAAATAAAAAAGTAATTAAATTCTATCTTATTTTAAAATATAAATATTTTAAGTATATTTATTTTAGTAAACATAACAAATAAATGACATGGCGGAATAGCAAATACAACAGTTTAATAGCTAGATTAGATCTCAGGCTAATATAAAAAAAAATAAAAAATTGTATGGTTTGACTACCTAACCTTTTGAAGAAAAACAATTTCATTTCTGCTCCATTAATGAATTGATACGCACGTGTGAAGATACGAATCCATCATTATTGACTCAATGAGATACTTTGGAAATTACATGAATATTGTTTGATTTTTTAATATGGGGTGCATTTTTTTTGGACATTATTAATTTGCACTATTTTTATGCATATATATATATATATATATATATATATATATATATATATATATATATATATATATATATATATATACACACACACACACTATGTTCAAAATACGATTAATATAACATTGTAGTTTGTCTCAGTATCTAAAACTTTATTATATTAGTGTTTACTACGAATACAAAGTCGCACTTTTTTTTTACTTTATTTTTTTTTAATATGGGGTTAACTTTTTTATATTGCTTGATTTTGTTAATATGGGGTCCACTTTTTTATCGTGAGTTTGGAGATGGTGGGTTCTACTTTTTTACTTTTTTTTTTTATATATATATTGCTTGATGTTGTTTAGTATGGGGTCCACCCTTTATGGGGTGCTTTTTTTTGGACATTATTAGTTTGTACTATTTTTATGCATATAATATATATACGTATATTATTATGTTCAAAACACGATTAATATAACATTGTAGTTTGTGCTTTCATATCTAAAACTTTATTATATTAGTGTTTCTTTACGAATAAAAAAAGTACGCACTTCTTTTTTTAATATTATATTTTTTTTAATATGGGGTTCGATTTTTTTTTAATATTGCTTGATTTCGTTAATATGGGGTCCACTTTATTTTTTTCCATGAGTTTGGAGATGGTGAGTTCCATTTTTTTTTCTTTGCTCGGTGTTATTTAGTATAGGGCCCACCCTTTTTTTTTTAAGGGACAACGGACGATGAAGCATGAGTCTAAACCCGTGCTTTATATAGTTTCTTCCTTTTTTTATTTTCATTTTTTATATTGCTTGGTGTTATTTAGTATGGGGCCCCTTTTAGACATTATTAGTTTGCACTATTTTTATGCGAGATATATATATATATATATAGACTATGTTCAAAATACGATTAATATAACATTGTAGTTTGTCTTCGTATCTAAATCTTTATTATATTAGTGTTTGCTACGAATACGCATCGTGTTTAATATGGGGCCCATATTTTTTTTAACGATGTTTGTTTTTTAAATATGGGATTCACTTTTTTTTTTATTGCTTGATTTTGTTAATATGGGGTCCACTTTTTTTCCTCTGATTTTGGATGTGGTGAGTTCCACTTTTTTTTAATATCGATGTTGTTTAATATGGGGGCAATTTTTTTTTTTTAAGGGCTTGATTAATATGGGGCCCAAAATTTTTTTTTTTTTTTTTGGTTTTTTTTTTTTTTTTGTAGGGGTTGATTAATATGGGGCCCTAAAATTTTTTTTTTTTTTTTTATGGGGGGTCCACAGACGGACGACGAAGGTGCCACTTACTGGCTCTTCTAAAGGATAGAAATAATGAATCAAAACCACTTAATTACTTTCACGTTGTATATTCCAAACTCTCTTGGATTTTACTTCAAGATGTTCAGTCATATTTGCAACTCTCAATTTTATTGCTTAGACAACTTTCCCCTAACGAATTAGTTTTTGCGATTAAGTTAGTCCCAAAATTTATTTTTTCAATATGGTATCAGAGCTAGACTATCTAATTCATTATTTGTAATATTGATCCCCTCGTCTTATATTGCTCACGCTCCAAATGTCAGCGTGCGGGGAGTTAATTTTGGAGTCTCAAATGATGGTATAACAGGTCATTGGTCTTGAGCAATCTTCCCTCATGGGTTTAATTAATGTTTCTTGTTGATCTGCATTGGACATTCTAACATGTGATTATGTTACTCCCTCCGGTCTAAAATAAGTGTTCACTTAGCATTTTGCAAACCACTTAAGAAAATACTACCTAGGAAAAATAGGCATCTTGACTAAACTACCCTTAATTAAATACTACCCATTAATTTAGGTTCATAGATTACTTAAAATTTCAGTTATCTAAAGCAAGGGTAAATTAGATAGAAAATAATTAGTTCCTTCTTGATTTATATAAGTTGACACTAGAATAAAAAGGTTATAGCGAACACTTATTATAAATAGGAGAGAGTAAGCAATAAGCATCAGATTCTATAATAAGAGTGTTTGATTTTGAACAAATTAAATGCCATCGGAAGTCCATATATGTCATATAATTCTTGAACATTGCATTGGCAATTGATGGCTAAACTTTCATTACTTAACTACCCTTTCATCTCATTTTAATTATTTGCTTCAACTCATTTCACACACATTAAGAAAAACATAAATACAAAGGATAGATTATTAAGTTACCCTTCTTTAATAAAAGTAGATTTATTGTTTTCTCTTACTTACCATTCATGCTTTTTAAATACTCATTCTGTCCTATTTTAACTGTCGCTTTAGATTAAAATAATTATCCCAATATAGGTCTCACTTTAGATATTCAAGACCAAAATTGACAATTATTTCCACATGTACCCTTAACATTGAGGAGGTAGTCCTCTTTAATATTGCTCAATTCTAAAAAAAATTTTAATAAATAGGAGTAACTTAGTAAATTATATCTTGTATTTATTGTTTTTCTTAATGCGTGAATAACAACTAAAGCGATTGTTAAAATGTGACGAAGAGACTATTAAACATACAGGTGGAACTAATTACCAACTTTAGTCTTGAATTTTTAAAGTGATGATATTTTTTGAACTAAAGTGACGATTAAAATGGGACAGATCGAGTAATTATTATGATAAATAATATACATAGTTTTTATTCCATGGGATATTACTCCCGCTATCTTAAATTATTTGTCATTTTTCGCTTCTCGAGATTAAATTATGTGAACTTCGATTAATATTTTAAAACATATTTTTATCATGTTGACATAAGAACGAGCTGAAACTTAGTGCTTTTGGTTATCTATATTTTAATTTTAAGATATTAAGTTGATCTAATTCAATTAACATAATAAATTGGTCAAATTTATTCTCAAAAAAGGAAACGCAAAACTAACTTTGAGACCGAATGAATGATTTATTTTTCATTAAATCGAATTAATCATCAAATTCAATCTACTTTCCATGAGTCAAAATAATTTTTTATTTTTCTCCAAAGTTCAATCTGCTTTTTGTTTTTTCCCAAAGTATTAGTAGCACTGAAATTGCAGGAATTAGGACTACGTACCACCTCCCAGATTATTAGTCCCTTTTTGCGTTGCGTTGCGTTGCGTTGCAAAGAATCCAATTTGCAGCACCAGCTTTTGTCCTACTCATCACACAAACAACACTTCATTAAAAATTCAAAATACACTCATTCTGTTTCCCTCTTCTTGAATTTCTCGTTCAATTCTTCTGTAACTCCCTCAAGGTTTTACTAACAGCGGCGTTTGGGTTGCCAAATAAATATTTACGCATTTAACCATCATATATGATCCATGTGCTCTCACTAACTTATCACATACCGTTTGTTTGGATCGTTGATATCTAAGGACATCCAAATTGAAAGGAAAAATATGAGAGAGTGGTTTTGTGTAGTGTTTGAGTAGAGATGATAGCTAAATATGAGAGGATGGTATTGGTACCGTTACTTTTTTGCTTGTGTTTAAATAATCACTTAAATGGCTCTATTTAAACGTGTAAGTGATCAACTACTTTTGTTTTCCTTTCTAGATTTTAATTTTAGTCCTTTTTGAAACTTTTATTTAAGTTGTTATTACATACTTTTAAAATTACGAAGACTGAGGATCGCAGTAGCACTATTACGATTATTACTGGCATATTGAGAAGAGCTAGTATTATAATACCCGCGCGATGCGCGAATGATATTAAAAAATTATCGTATTAAGAAGAATAAACTGACAGCCTCGTTCCTAAACTTGTCCCATTTTTCCATTTAGACACTTTAACTAAATCTTGTTTCTCTTAAACACATCTTGTTTCTCTTAAACACTTTATCTTATTAGAAACAGTGCCTATTAAACCCTTCAAAGTAGCCAACCGCAAAATCTGAAAACGTGAAGTATAGGTGCAGATGACATGGAAAAAAGACATGTCAGCAAAAAATAAAAATAAAAAGAAGAAAGAAAAACATGGGTCTTCGAGATGCAAACCCACAGTGATTTCGTACAAATTTTGGGGTAATTTCAGAAGACCCAACTAACAAATAAATGAATTGCAAGAGGATAGATCAACCTTGAAGAAGAATTAATTATGAGATCCCAATTATCAAAAATAGTTTTTGTTTCCAATTCTCCAATTAAGTTGTTGATCTTCTTATAAAGTTGAATTTTTAGTGTATTTAACTTTAGTTAGTTCTGTTCAAGTTTCAATTTGGTTGGAATGCAAAAATATATTGAAACTGGACCCATGTGGCTTCCCCAATTCAAACTTATTTGTGAATTAAATTTCCTACTTTTGTCTTTTCTTTTTTTCTTTTCTTTTTTATTTTATTTTTATTTCTATATTTCTGAATCTGATATATGCTGAATAAAAATGGTGATGGTGGAGTTGGGTGATGGGCTCCATGCTTGACGGACGATAACCTTTTGGTGGTTTAAAAATAGTGGAGATGGGCAAGGGGATGGCAATGGAGAGATGATAGCAAACTGAAGAGAGAGTGGGGAGATAGGACCAAGGAGAAAAAGAACGAAAAAAATTCTACTGCACTTCACGCTCTCAAACCTACACTCATGGTGACATTTTAGCAGCTTCTGTCTAATTGACATATTTTTAATCAAGTTAAAGTGTTCAATAGGAATAAGGGCTTACAGGTATAAATGGAAAAAAATGAGTTTAAGGTACATATATGTATTCACCTATATAATATATATTTGAGCACCTAATAAAATTTCAGTCATATCATCCCACATAATTTTCTATTAGGTCTTAAAAAATTACGCACCAACAATAACAAAAAAATAGAAGAAAATGACGAACTCTAGCTATAATTATAACAAATCATACACATATATAATAAGACTCTTTCAGTCCTTCTATTGCATAAACCGGATGATTAATCTATAGTTAAAAAAAAAAAAAAAAAAAAAAAAAAGGGTTTATTTGGCATAACCTTTAGTATGGCTAAGTAAGTAACTTAAATTTTGCGTAGTGAAGTGCTTATTATTTTGGAGAAGAAAATAACAATTTTGTATACCTTTATCAATGTAGATATGAAGAACTTAGCCTTAATAACTTTTTAATGTTCTATTATACTAATAATGGATGAAGTAGGTCTTTATATGAATTTCTTATAAAATCTATCATTAATTTGAATAATTATTTTGTGCAGTTAGCAATTTTCAGTTGCATCTCTATCCCCCTCTTAAGTCTTAGTACTACAAGTTGCAGTTTTCAACAATAACATGGCAAATATATATATGAACTCACTATTACTCTATTAGCCATCAAATTGACAAATGTTTCCATACTAATTGGCCCATTTTTCTCTACTATATCAGGATCACACCAATAATCATCATCATTTGCAACTTCATCTTGCTACGAAACAGAGCTCTAGACTTTAAAGCAAGCATGAATTGCAACAATTTGCAATCATTCAAAATCTTGTCGAGCCCTAATCAGCTTAAAATTGAACAGCAGTATTTACCACAATGTGGTATCATAAATAACACCCAACATGGATGCATTAGCATTTCAAAAAAAAAAAAAAAAAAAGCAATATTTCATATTTCATAATCGTCACCATAGTTCCACGGTAAAATCTGTAACCCCATTTTCCAAACCAAGATTGTCCATACGCAACACCATGAAGCAATCTCTAATCCATAATAACTCCCTTCTTTGACACATCATTCACTGAAATTTCGCTGTCAAAATAACAATAATAAGATAAATGATTCTATAGTTGCGGCTAAAAAAAGCATATACACACAATACCGCTTCCTCTTTTAAGAAAGTTGTGATAATTTAACTTTGTTTACTTAGATTCACTACTAAAATAACAGGGAATTTGGACCAAAAATTTCGACCACACGAGGTCGAAAAAGCCTTTATTTCGACCAAACGCGTAGGTCGCTAACACGTAGGTCCAATTTTTTTTTCGACCACACGTGGTCAAAACCAAATTCTACCAAAATTAAGAAAGAAACTGTTTTCGACCACATGTGGTCAAAATTATTATTTTATAATTAAACTATATTTAATTTTTTCGACTACATGTGGTCGAAAACATTATTTATCTTTAAATATTATTTAAATATTTCTACAAAGTGTGGTCGAAATCTGAAAAATTTAAATATAAAAAGATATTTATTTACACAATTTAAAACGACCACATGTGGTCGAAATTGTAAATTCGGACCAGAATTTCAACTACATGTGGTCGAAATCTGACAACAATTACGAAACTTTAAAATAACTTTTCTTATTTTAGGACGACATTTCTCACAAAAAAACTATGAAAATGATTAAGAATAATCACTATGACATTACCAAGTTTTGAAGATTGAAGGATGATCCCAGAGATCCATGAAGTCACTTCCAGCTAGCAAACTTGAAAACTCATTTACGTCGGCCATATAGCCATTGTAATGAATCAAACCATGCAAAACATGAGTACGAATTTCAAGATTCGTTTCCCAATGGCTTTTTCCCAGTTCTCATTTGCCGGTATTAGGAAATGGAACCTTCCTTTCGACACATAATGGTGACCCCATCCTTCAACAACACAAAAACAATTCTTCCTAAATAATAAACGAACATAAATATTATGAAAAAATTCATAACCAATTTGCAGAGAAAAGATTGAGTCTTCATAAATGCTAGCAAATTCTTGAAGGAACATCCGAATGTTGTCTCTAAAGGACCCAGAAAAACCGTCAATGGAGTCTCCAATATATGGAGGGATGGCTGGGCAGAAAGTTGCAGGATTTAGTTTAAAAAGAAGCATACCCATGAATAACTACTTGATTCCTATAATTTCTCCCCATAACTGCGCGAACATCCCCATAATTTGTAAAGCAGTTTTTTTAGTTTTTTTTTTTAATTATTTATTTATTTGCTGATTATTTGTTTAAAAATTTCTTCAAACGTTGTATTTTTTTTTAACCATATATAGTGCAGTTTTCAGTTTGCGTAGTGTTAGTGTGAATTTATATATATATATATATATATATATATATATATATATATATATATATATATATATTTGGCAGTTTTTGGTGAATTTCCGTATGTAGTGCAATTGAAACACACGTTTATTGTGTTTTCAATTTATATAAACTCTAATTCCTAAATTTTAGCAACATTATCTTGAGCACTTGTCCTAAAATAATTTTCACATTTTTTTTATTAATATGTTAACTTTTTGCTCGTTGCATTTTATTTATTTATTTATTAATAATTTTATTAAGTGTTTTATTTATTGTTTTGCTTTTTTAAAATTGAGATTTTTCTGATGATGATACTTGTCATCACATCATGCTTTTGCCTCTCCTATTATATATAGATAGATTAATCAACATACGTTGCCTTCTTTGCTATACTATATTTGCAATACTAAGAAGATTAAGGAGATCAAATATTGTTAGGGTGAATTGAAGTATAATTTTGTTAAGGATTTCATTAATCAAGTTTATATATTATTTTGGTGGGAATACACATATAAGTACGAGTAATTTCTGTGTTTAAAATCATTTATGTCGTTACCAAATCTAAAATACGGAAAGTCAAGAGGAAGAGGCGGACACTTGTCCTGACCGTTAAATCCGTTGTTATAATTATGGTATTTTTTATCGTTTAATTGTTAGGTAGAAATTTTACTAGATTGTGTCGTTTAATTGTCGGGTAGAAACTTTACTAGATTGTGTCGTTTAATTGTCGGATAGAAACTTTAGTAGATTGTGTCGTTTATCGAATAATTTATTTTAACAAAGGTGACAATTGTAATAATATATAAACCATTGATAACACTTTTCTGTTTTTTTAATTATTATGTTTATCCGTTTAAGGGATTTTAAAGATTGCATTATCTCTAAGATTGAAAAGGATAATAAAAGTAGACATTGCATTTTTTAAAAAAAAATTTGGCTATAACGCTATGTTTAGTTTTAGATATATTACAAACTTAAGTTGTTTCAATTTGCAATGTGCGGAAAGAAAATTTAAGGGATAACAAGAAGGGAAAAAGAAATAAAGGACTATCCATTGAAACTATTCAGACCGGATGGCCAATGTTTCTCCAAACCCAAAGTGTAGCTAGCGCGACTTTTTGTCCGTTGCAAAAAAAAAGGACTATTTGTGGTGACTTTAGTCGCCACTAAAGATCTTTTTTTTTTTTTTTTTGGAAGTAAAAACCACTAAAGATCAACTATGTATAGAAAATGTATCATACGTATAAAAAAGTATCATTATTGTATAGGATATGTATCCCTACCGTATATCTATAGATAATGTATCATAGGTTTGTATCATTATTGTGTAATTTGTGTATAATAAATATATCATCAACGTATAATCACTAATCATACATATATTATACATTAGTTATACATTGATTATACACTAATGAAACACATATTATACATATGCCACACATGAGTATAGAAAATGTATCATTGTTGTATAATTTATGAATAAACTATATCATTCTTGTATAGAAAGTGCATCATACGTCTAGACAATGTATCATACATATACAATATATAAAGCTGTATCATTCTTGTATAGAAAGTGTATATAAACTGTATCATTCTTGCATAGAAAGTGTATATATAATTCCAGCATATGTATATAAACTGTATCATTCTTGTATAGAAAGTGTATCATACATATAAAAAATATATCATATATATACGTATAGAAACCGTATCATTATTGTATAGAATATGTATCACTACTGTATATGTATAGAAAATGTATCATACGTATAGAAACTGTATCATTATTGTATAATATGTATATAATAAATGTATAATTAACGTATAATTTATGTATAATAAATGTATAATTAACGTACAGTTTATGTTTAATTAATGTATCCTTACTAATTTTATTAGTTTATAGTTGATATATTTTAGTTTGTTAAGTTTTCGATGATGGTTACTTTAGTATATAAAATATATCATTGTTGTATAAAATATGTATCCCTACTGTATATGTATAGAAAATCTATCATAAGTATTATTATACGATATGGTTTGAGATATTTCTTGAAGGCTCAATCAACGTATAAATATAAACATATTATACATGTTTTGAAATATTTTTTGAAAGTTCAATCACTGTATAAGTATACACATATTATACATGTTTTGAAACATTTGCTGAAGGCTCAATATGAATTTTAACCTTTAGTGGAGACTTTTTTAATTGCCAATTAAAAAAAAAAAAGTTGATACGTAGTGGCGACTAAAGTCGCCACAAATAACTCTTTTTTTGTAGCGAACTTTTAGTGGCGACTAAAGTCATGGCCATAAGAAACTTTTTTATTTTTTTGTTTTTTTTTTATAAAGCGTTTGAAATTTCTTAGACAAAGCACTTGGGAATAATTTGGGCCGGCCGACCAGCTCATGGTATTAGGCTCAAATGTTGGCCGAATGTGGGATTACTTTGGCCTGTTGACCATTGTATGTCTTTTTCCCTAACAAGAGTGTAATTATTTAAAAGAGTTATTGGTGCATCCAAGTAAGATATCTCTTGGATGCAATTTACATTGTGTGTAGTGGTATGAACAAGTGCTGCAATATTTGTTGAAGCCTTACATTCTGTAAATTAATTATTATTCCGTTTGATCCCAAAAGTTTTATATCCAATTTTGAACATAAAATATATTCTCTCCATTTATGTGGCATCTTTTTCTATTTAATTTGTCTCAAAAATGTTATTTTTCTATCATTAGAAACAGTTTCTCTTTTATCCTTAACGAACTGATTTATAGCCAAACAAATGTCTAATATTTATTTTAGACAACAAATTTCAAAAGTCTTTCTTTCTTTCATAAACCTTACGCCGACTCAAACAGTGTCACATAAATTGGAACGAAGGAATTAATAAAGTTCTCAGTCTCTCTAATAATATTCGTTTTTCCTCTTAAATATAATGATGACAACAGTAGATCAAAACCACTTAATTACTTTCACATTATCTCTTTCAAACTCTCTTGGATTTTACGTCAAGATGTTCAGTCATATTTGAAACTCTCAATTTCGTTGCTTGGTCTCCCTATATGGTCTTGGGCAATTCTTCCCTTATGAGCTAGTCTTTGGAATTGAGTTAGACCCAAAATTTATTTCTTTATTATAGTATCGACCTATACCAATTCATTGTTTCTAATATTGATGCCCCTAGTCTTATATTGCTCACGCTTCAAATGCCCAATTAGCATGTTGGGGTTTTGAAGTCCCACATCGATGGAATAAGAGGTCCTTGGTCTTGAGTTATACTCCCCTTGTGAGTTTAATTAGTGCATCTTGTTGATGTCTATTAGAAAATCTAACATGGGATTATGTTAATAAGCATCAAACTATCTGAATCTTGTTTAAATTCTGTAATACAAGTGTTAAACTTTGAAGATAGTAAATGACATCGGAAGTCCATATATTTTTGAAAGAGCGCAATGTAATGTCATATAATTCTTGAACATTGCATTGGCAATCGATGGGTAAACTTTCATTAATTGACTACACCTCTGTCTCATTTTAACTGTTGCTTTATCTCATTTCATGCTCATTAAAAATATAATACATGTCAGAGATAATTTACTAAGTTATTCTTCTTTAATAAAAGTAGATTTATTTTTTTCTCTTAAATACCGTGCAATCCTTCTTTAATTAAAGTAGATTGATTATTTTCTCTTAAATAGCGCGCATTCTTCTTTAATACTCACTCCGTCCCATTTTGATTATAACTTTAGCTTACAAAAATTGTCTCGTTATAAGTGTCACTTTAAAAATTCAAGATCAAAGTTGGCAATTGTTTTCAACTATACCCTTAACATTAAGAAAGTAGTCCTCTTTAATATTGTTTCACTCTAAAAAGAAACGTTTAATAAATAGGGGTAAACTTAGTAAAATAAATCTTTTATTTATTGTTTTTTTTTAATGAGTGAAAAAGAACTAAAGCGATAGTTAAAATGAGACTGAGAAAGTATTAAGGATATAATTGGAAACAGTAACAAACTTTAGTCATGAATTTTTAAAGTGACAACTATTTTGGGACAAATTTTTTGAGCTAAAGTGACAATTAAAATGGACAGATGGAGTAATTATTTTGATAAATAAAATACGTAGTTGTAATTCCATAGGATATTACTCCCTCTATCTCAAATTATCTCTATTGATTTTCAGAACTTCTCGAGATTTAGATTATGTGAATTTTGATCAATATTTTAAGTTGTAATTTTCATCATATTGACATAAAAAGAGCTGCCCCTTGGTGCTTTTTTAATGATTATCTAAATTTTAATTTCGAAATATTGAGTTGATCTAATTCAATTTAACTTCAAATATTAGTAAAATTAATTATGAAAAATGAAAAAGCTAAACTTACGTTGTGACGGAATGAGTGATTTATTTTTCACTAAAATCGAATTACTCAGCAATCAAGAGATCATGGAAATTCAAGCTCCTTTTCCTATAATCCAAATTAAATTCTATTTTTCTCAAGTTCAATTGGCCTTTTTGTTTTTACCCAAAGTATCTGCACTGAGGCCTATTGCTAAATACTTTCAAGTGTAGGCCTATTGCTAGTTTAAGCCAATTAAGCTACAAGTCCTGTTGGGGGAGCGGGGGGGGGGGGGGGGGGGGGTGTTGGGGAGGGCGGTTTACCTCCTACAAATACATTAAGGCCTCATTTGTTTTCATTAAGATTAAGATATCTGAATCAATGACATACGAATGATTAAGATGTTGTCCTAGATCCTAACCTTTGAATGATTAAGATTGTTTGTTTTTTGACATCGAATGTGCATAATGAATTTATTATAAAATAATCAATATATAATTCAAATAAGAAAGTAACTAAATATTAGAAAATAAATACAAATTTAATAAAATAAAAATACTATTTGATAAAAAAATGAAACATTTATATTTGTTAGTAATGATGAAATATTTGTAGTGGTGGTGGGGTTGGGGGTTGGTAGGTGAGGGTTAGGTGGTGGTGGGAGGGTTGTGGTGGGTGGTGGGAGGGTTGTGGGGGGAGGGGTAGGGTTGGGGGTGGATGGTGGGTGCGTAGGTGGGGATGGGTTGGGGTGGTGTTGATGGTGGGTGGGGGGAGTAGGGTTAGGGGGTGGGTGGAAGGTGTGCGAGGGGGTAGGGTTGGGGTGGGTCGAGGGTGTGTAAAGGGTAGGGTTAGGGGTGGATGGATGGGTTGTAGGGTGGGAGCGGGGGTAGGCGTGGGGGTGGGGTGGGTGGTGGGTAGGTGGGGGTGAGAGGGTTGGGGTGGTGTTGGTGGTGAGTGGGGAGGGGGTAGGTGGTGGGGGGTGGGAGGTTTAGAGTGGGTACCTCTTAATGATATTAAGACTTTGTTCGGGATCTTAATGATTAAGACCTATTCGGACAAAATAAGTCTTAGATCTTAATGTAAACAAATGCATTTAATGGCCTAAGATACGAACCAGATTCGGTTCGTACGTCCATTAAGTGCAAACAAATGACGCCTAAGAGGCCTTCACAAATAGATTCAAATATTATCCAAAATGAAAATGTGTAAGCCTTGATTACCTTTGAGAACAAACAACACATTGCTCTTAATTACTATAACCATTTCATTGATTTCAAATTAAATTGTCTTTTTTTTGTGCTATAGTCATTGGTGTGTCACCAGAGTCAAAATGAACACTCACAAATGGTGAAAAAAGAGTTGCGTATCAAAAATCATTACTTTGTTGTACTCATTATCATACCGATCGAGAAAAAAGAACATGCATATGGTTAGGAGAACCACGTTATGGGAACACCCAAGTAGGAAAACTGGAAAAGTATCAAAACATGCATGTGTCCACAACACCATTCACATTTCCTGGAATATTAATTCCACCTGCAGTATTCAACCAGTCTGTAATATAAAACAATATCTTCAACAAATCTCCAGCTTCAGCTTTCCTTGTCCTTTAAGACGGCTAAATTGTTTACTAGGAGTAGTACATTTCTATTTATGGGTCTTTCTATTTTTTAAATATATTTTGAAATTTTTTTATAGAACTTTTTAATTTCAATATTTCACATGACATGTTAAAGATAATAAAATTTAAAGGATATTTTTGTACAAATTCAGTTTCTCAGATCACAAAATTCATAAGTCTCAGCTTTTTAAACTTAGTGCGGCAAAGTTAAACTAAAATATAAAATGAAATAAAGAGAGTATTCAATTTTATCTTCTCTGCAAGCTAGTCCACTTGGCCAGCCGATTCAAAGCTTCTAGCAGTTGGCCGTTGTATCCTCATCTATAATAAGAAAGCTCTCGCTACCTCTCTACAAACCTCAAACAAAAATGAGTTTCCTTGTATTCTTGAAGCTGTTAGCTTGTGTCCTTTTCTTTTTGTTCCTAATATTGTCTTTCACAAAGAGGAAAAACAAAGTAAAAAACCTCCCTCCAAGTCCTAGGAAACTGCCTATATTAGGAAACCTTCACCAAATTGGGAAATTGCCTCATCGTTCACTTCAAAAACTTTCCAATGAATATGGGGATTTCATTTTCTTGCAATTAGGTTCTGTCCCAACTGTTGTTGTTTCCTCTGCTGATGTTGCTAGAGAGATCTTTAGAACACACGATGTTGCTTTCTCTGGCCGTCCTGCCTTATATTCTGCCAGAAAACTTAGCTATAATCTTTCTGACGTGTCTTTCGCACCCTATGGTAAGTTGTTGGAGGAACAGACTTTTATTTACGTATATATCTTCAATAGGACTCACATGCGGTCATTATTCGTTTTTTCTTTTATATGCACAAACGTTTTTTAACAATGAGGGGTCGTTTGGTAGGATGAGATGGAATTATTAGTCCTATGGGATTTGAATTATCTCATATTTGGTTGGTGGGATAACTGCTTTGGTATCCCACCCAATCCCATCTATATGGGATAAAAGATGGGATAAGTTATGTCATGTGGAGGGTGAAATAAGTTATCCCATCTTATTTCATCCAATCCCGTCTACATGAGATGACTTAACCCTCCTATCAAACGACCCCTAAATGGTACTTTTAAATATTCAAGATCTCTGACTGATTTGACAGTGACAGAGCCACCTTGTCTGAAGCGGTGTCATTGAAATTCCTTCACTGAAAAATTATATTGTTTAGATATAATTTTTTTTTATGTATATATAGTAAAATTGAATCTCCTTGAATTCTTCGTGAGGTTATGTTCTTAGTTAAAATTTTGGTTTCGCCATTGTGCTCGGTTATCATGTTACCACATACCATATATTAAACTTAAATTGCTGAAGAATACATACTTTGTTTGCTTAATTATATTTTCATCAGGTGATCACTGGAGAGAGCTTCGGAAAATTTTAGTCTTGGAGTTGCTAAGTACAAAGAGAGTACAAAGTTTCGAGACAATCCGAGACATGGAAGTGAGCCGTTTGGTTCAAGAAGTTGGTTGTACTCTAAACTCGTCCGTTAACATAAGTGCGTTAACACTAACCTTGGCGAATAACGTTGTTTGTCGTGTGGCTTTTGGGAAAATAAGTGACGAAAGAGGAGATGATAATGGGGAGAAAAAGATTTATGAAATTCTTTATGAGACACAAGAATTGTTGGGTGAGTTTAATAGTGCTGATTATTTTCCTAAGATGGCATGGATTAACAAAATTAATGGGCTGGATGAAAGGCTTGAAAAGAATTTTAGAGAATTGGATAAGTTTTATGACAAAGTAATAAAAGATCATGTTAATTCAAGTAGTAGGATTAAACAAAGGGATGATGAAGATCTTGTTGATGTATTGCTTCGAATTCAGAAGGATCCACACCAAGGTGTCCCTCTCCACGATAATCACATCAAAGGCCTTCTTGCTGTAAGTTTGTCCTTTATTTCTCCTTTGTTTTTCTAATTCTAGTTTTTTTTTTCTTTTTCTTTTTTGTGTCTCTTCAATAAGAGTTTTAACTTATATACACGATAATATAAATAAATTTATATCATCAAATTACTGAAAAGATATTTAATGATAACTAGGTTACCTGTGGAAGAATGTGGATATCACAAAAAGGATAATTAAGTCCAATGGCCATTCGGTAATCTAGTATACTAGATTAGGCACAATTATTAGTTTATTACATGGTTTAGCCGTCGGTGATCCCCTATCCTCACTCCCTCGCCCACGCCCAAAACGCACACACTCCAACCCCTAACTCTAAACTTTTCCAGCCGTGACTGCTTCCGCGTTCCATAAACATAGCGCACCAGGTAACTTTTTTCTTCCTTCCCTAATCAATTTTTTTTAACTAATCGAATTCTCTTTTTATACAAGTTAATCATTGTAACTTGGATTTTTGCTCCAGAAGTATTTATTTCTGAAGTTCAATTGCATGTGTCTATCTAAATGTTTTTCTTTCGACGAAAAAGTAGTTTCATTAAAAAGGCATCAAGCAGATGCAAAAGTTACAAAAGAAGTTGAACAATTTATATAAAACTATACAGAACAGATACATTATCTATACATTACAATTTGAGTTGTTTTCATGGGCTACATCGACTGCAAACTAGATGCGTGGGCCGTATATATACATTATTTATACACTGACGATACATTTGCAAACTAGATGTTTGAGACGTATATATGGGTTATTTTCCCATCACAAAAAAGAGTATTACTTATTGAATTGGAAGAATTAATTTTTTCACTTTATAAAAGATAGTCTTCTTGGTGGGTTATCAAGAGCAAGAAAAGGAATTGGGCTCGCGTGCACAAGAGAGTTACGTCAATCCCCCTGCATATAACATAGATGTGAGGCCTGATCCAAATAACTTTTTGAAAAATTATCTTTACATCTATTTATTATTTACTCTATTATTTTATTTCGCCTTAGCTTAATTTGCCAATATAACTAACTCTGTCAAACTAGCAAGTACTATATCAATTTAGAAATAGTATGTTTCATACACCTCAAGTTAAATTCTATTCTCCGTCTTCTATTTTTCTAATAACAACATGTAAAAATACTGTGAGTGTGTTAAAAGTTCTTAAAGGTCTATATAAACTAAGCAACATTATGCATGAGCAGGATATATTCGTAGCTGGAACAGATACATCATCAACAACCATAGAATGGATCATGGCAGAACTCATATTAAATCCAAGAGTCATGAAAAAAGCTCAACAAGAAGTAAGACAAGTTGCCAAGGGAAAACAAAAGGTTGAAGAAGTTGATCTTTACAAACTCGAATACTTGAAATTAGTCATCAAAGAGACTCTTAGACTTCATATGCCAGCCCCATTACTAATGCCTCGAGTAACAATTTCTAGCTGTAAAATAATGAACTACGAACTACCAACAAATACAAGAGTCCTCATTAATGGAACAGCAATTGGGACAGATCCAAAATACTGGGAAAATCCATTAACATTTTTGCCAGAGAGATTCTTGAATAAAGAGATTGATTACAAAGGCCAAAATTTTGAGTTCTTGCCATTTGGGGCAGGTAGAAGAGGGTGTCCAGGAATTAATTTTTCTATACCACTTGTTGAGCTTGCAATTGCTAATCTCATATTTCATTATGATTGGTCACTTCCTAAAGGGATGCTAGCTAAGGATCTTGATATGGAAGAAGCTGTGGGGATTACCATGCACAAGAAAACTCCCCTTTACTTAGTAGCTTCTAATTGTAATTTGTAGTAGTGTGCAAGCAAATGTTTAGCACTAATTCTTTTTGGATTTGACTTATGTACACCACTATGAGGAACCTTTATATTATTTTGAGTAATTTAATATATATTGTAACAACTTATCTGTCTTGTTGGTTCTACTTATTTCGGAGTGTTATTATATTTTAGTAACATAATATTGTAGAAATTATTTTCAATGACTTATGTACGCCACGAATTAGCTTTTGTGATTAAGTTAGTCCCAGCATTCGTGTATTCAATATGGTATTAGAACCAGACATATCTCAATCCTTCATTTCTAATACTGTGTCCCTCGTCTTATATTACTCACGCTCCAAATGTCCAGTCTTGAGCATGCGAGGAGTTAAGTTTGGAGTCCAACATGATGGGATAAGAGGTCTTTGGTCTTGAGCAATCTTCCCCTCATGAGTTTAATTAATGCTTCTTGTTGATCTGCACTAGACAATCTAACATGGGATTAATTAAGTACTGCCCAATTAGTATAGGTTCATTGACTACTTAAAAGCTTCACTTATTTGAATAAGGGTAAATTAGGAAGAAAATAATTAATTCTTTTTTGATTTATATAGGTGGACACTTATTATAAATCGAAGAGACTATTTAATAAGCATCGGTTTATCTAAATCTTCGAGTGTTTTATTTTGCACAACTTAAATGACATCAAAAGTCCATATATTTTTTTAAAGAGCTCAATGTAGTGTCGTATAATTCTTGAACACTGCATTGCAATTGATGACTAAACTTTCACTAATTAACTACTCTACGGTCACATTTTAATCGTCAGCTTTAGCTCATTTCAGGCATATTAAGAAAATCATAAAAACAAATGATAGTTTACTAAGTTACCCTTCTTTAATAAAAGTAGATTGATTGTCTCTTAAATACCATGCATTCTTTTTTAATCCTCAGTCCGTCCTATTTTAACTGTCGTTTTTGGCTTAAATTATTTTCATCTATACCCTTAACATTAAGGAAGTAGTCATCTTTAATATTGCTCAATTCTCAAAAAAACATTTAATAAATAAAGGCAACTTAGTAAAATAAATCTTGTATTTATTGTTTTTTTATTAATTAGTGAAAAATAGCTAAAGCGACAGTTAAAATGGGACGAAGAGAGTATTAAGGATATAATTGGAAACAATAACCAACTTTAGTCTTGAATTTTTAAAGTGGCAATTTTTTGAACTAAAGCAACGGTTAAAACGGGACACATGGAGTAATTATTTTGACAAATAATATACGTAGATTTTATCATAGGAAATTACTCCTTCTATCTCAAATTATAAGTCGCTTTTTGTTTCTCGAGATTTAAATTATATGAATTTTGATCAACGTTTTAAGACGTATTTTTCATTATATTGACATGAGAGAGTTGCAATTTAGTGCTCTTATAATATCTAAATTTTAATTTTGAAATATTAAGATAAGCTAACTCTATTAAATTAACTTCGAAGAATAATTCTCAAAAAATGAAAAGCTAAACCTACGTTTCATTAAAATCGAATTAATCGGCAATCAAGAGATCACAGAAATTCAAGCCGATTTCCTATAATCCAAATTAAAAATTAGTACTTTTTCCAATAGTTCAATTGGCCGTTTTGTTTTTTTCACCAAGTACTAGCACTCAAATTGCCGAAATTACTAGGACTACATAACATCCCACGTTTTCTGCCCTTTTAGTACACCACGTTCCTTAGAATCCAATTTGAAGTACCAGCCTTTGTCTTACTCAGCACACAACTCTTCTTACCAATAACACTTCATTACAATTTACAAAATCCTCTCAATTCCCTTTCCCTCGTCTTGAATTTTTCTTTCTATTCAAGGTTTCCATGGCCATTCTTTTTTACTTTATGTTCCTCCTTTTCTGTAACGCCACCTTGGGTGACTATCACATCGGAATAAATTACGGAACCGTAGCCAACAACCTCCCACCACCCACCCAAGTCGCCACTTTCATTAAAGACCAAACCACCATTAACAAAATCAAGATCTTTGACGCAAACCCAGAAATTATCCGCGCTTTTGCTGATACCCGCGTTTGGGTTACCGTTACGGTACCTAATGGCGACATTTTATCAGTTTCTAAACCCGAGGGTGCACAATTATGGGTCGAAGAAAACGTTGTTCCGTATTATCCACACACCACAATACATCGCATTTGCATTGGAAATGAAGTTATGGCTACTGGTGATAAAAATCTCATCGCTCATTTAGTCCCTGCTATGAGAGCGATTCACAAAGCTCTGTTAATAGCCGGAATCAGTGATATTCAGGTAGGGGTGGCAAATGGGCTGTTTGACATCAATTTGAGCGGGTTATTGACCCGGCCAAAAGTTATTTGGGCTGAAATGGGTTTAAAAAATTCAACCCACCCAATTCTTGCTAGGTTTTAATTACTTTATTTATTCTTTTATAATTCTTTAATATCTAGTAAAAGGCGATAATATTTCTTATGAATCAATTTGGGCTAACTATCATCCCAAATTTTGATAGACTGAAATAGATTGGGCTGAAATGGGCTAATAAATGAGCGGGTCACGGATTAGGGGTGTGATGGTCGAGAATTAGGATACATGGTTAATAAGTAGTTGAGCGTTTTTCTTTTTCATTCTTAGTGTATTAATATTATTCTTGTATTTTCGTATTCTTAGATTTCTATTACTACTTATCATTTCTTTAGCCTCGATTGTTATATTCTTAATTTTTTAGACTATTATCTTCTTGTTGTCTATGCTTCTTACTGCTTTCCTTTTTCACCTTTCTTAAGCCAAGGGTCAGCCTCTTTGCCTTCTAAAGATAGAAGTAAAGTTTGCTACACTAAAAGGACTCACCAGTGAGATTACATTGGGTTGTTTATTGTTGTTATGATTTTATGGGCTAATTTTGTCATCTCTGTGCAGGTGTCAACACCACATTCATTGGGAATCTTAACCCGCTCAGAACCACCCAGTTCGGGTCGGTTTAGACGAGTTTACGACCGGGTAATATTTGCCCCGATGCTGGAATTCCACCGTGAAACTAAATCACCTTTCATGATTTGTCCATACCCGTTTTTCGGGTTTAATGATAAAACTCTAGATTATGCTCTATTTAAACCCAATAATGGGGTTTATGACAAAGTTACTGGAATGAATTATACAAACATGTTTGATGCACAACTTGATGCTGTGTATTCAGCTATGAAGTTTTTGGGTTATGATGACGTGGATATTGTTGTAGCGGAAACGGGTTGGCCTTCTTCGGGTGACCCGAATCAACCCGGTGTTAGTTTGGAGAATGCTGTTTCGTATAATGTGAATCTTGTGAAGCATGTGAATTCTGGGGTGGGAACTCCATTGATGCCAAACAGGACCTTTGAGACTTATGTTTTCTCATTGTTTAATGAGGACCTTAAGCCTGGCACTTCGGAGCGTAACTTCGGGTTGTTCCGACCCGACTTCACACCCGTTTACGATGTGGGCATTCTGCGTAACGCACAGGTAATTTTTTGCATTGTACGAAATGGCGAAAATATGCTATTAGTATATGCCTCAATATATTTTTTGTTGCTAGTGTTAATTAAGGGTATAATTGTCTTAACAATAATGATTATTGATCCGAGAAATCTCCCGCGCTTTTTTTCATAGTTTGATTTTCCGATTCTTGAATAGCATAAACTCACTAGCATTGATTTGTGTTCTACCCCATGGGCGGATCCCTATTCAAAGGCTACGTATAAATTATAAGTATTAAGCTTTATTTTACCTTATACTAGTAACATTAAGTGTAATCATAAAATATGCTCCTCCTGTTTCTATTTATTTGTCTTAATTAATATTTGGACAGTCAAATAATGTTTTCTTTGATGATAATTTTTCCAAATACTTTCTAAATATTTTGAATTGTTAACTAGTGTGACTTGTAGAATTTTCTATGCTTGGAGTTTAAGAAATAAAGAGAGACTTTTGAATCTTTTGATCCTAAATTAAATATGTGTATAACTAAAATATCATTTGAATCTTGTGATTATAAACTTGTCATATAGGATGTTTGAATTGTCAACTTACTAAATATAGAAAGAGAACCTAAAATGAGATTGAGGTAGTAAGTTTTATTTTTTTTAAAATTGAAGATTCTATGTATGAATTCATACAAAACATTAGTTAGTTTGAGCTACCGTATCAGACTGTATCAAACAAATTGTAGTAAAGGGAGTATATGTATTTCATGCATTTAAATGTATGGTGGATGTTGCGTCACTTTGTATTCATTGACTTAAAATTCTGAATTCAGGCTTCTCCGCCTGCTATGGCACCAGAAGTAGGGAAGAAATGGTGTGTGCCAAAGGCTGATGCTAGTGATGCTGCTTTGCAGTCGAACATAGACTTTGTGTGCAGCTCTGGAATAGATTGTCAACCTATACAAGATGGTGGCCCCTGCTACGAACCCAATACTATCAGAGCTCATGCAGCTTACGCCATGAATGCTTATTATCAAGCAAACGGTCGTAAAATGTTTGATTGTAACTTCATTAATACCGGTGTTGTCACCAACTATGATCCTAGTAAGTTCGTCTAGCCAAAATTGTTAGCCTCATGGTTACGACTATTCAGTTGAATTATCTATATTGCCTGTTAACTATTGAGAAGTAATAGGTATAACTTGTGTGAAAATTTTTGCACATGAATGCAGGTTACGAAGAGTGTACGTATGCTGCTTAAAGGAGTAACTGAGGACCCAGTGAGTCGCTGTCTCTTTCTTTCGAGTATTGGATCTCGTGGTTAGATAATAGAGTATACATTTTGGCAGAGTCCAGTGGGTTGTGATGCTGTAACTTATTGTGATTTTCAAGTTTGAAGAGTTCAATGTTAATTTTGCATATGGATGATATCTATATTTTATATGCAATGCAAGCTTTTTTGGACTTAGTGATTCTTAACTTGCAAATCAAGCCTCCACCGTCTTTTACTTGTTTCAATAATCGTGCAATACTTTTCCATGAATCAAGTCTATGCAATACAATATATTATACGTGTGTGCTCAACTTGGCTATTCACGAGGGACCATATCCACAGCTCCACTTGAAATTGATAAGATCAGAAATTAGTTATTGATTCATCTACGTTAAAGTTAAACAAGCACACCTCCTCCCCTACTCCCACAAACCAAAATGTATGCGTTGTCAAATGCAAGCTCATTGCTTCTAGGTGGTTGGCATACTTTGACATTTCTAGAACTAAACTGTCACATTAACATATAACAAACTTCATGCAAAACTAGTCATTATATATTATCTTTGTTTCTGCTAAATAATTTCTCCCTCCGCCCCATTCTAATTGTCGCTTTAGCTCAATAAAATTGTCCCAAAATAATTGTCACTTTAAGAATTCAAGACTAAAGTTAATTGTTGTTTCCAACTATATTGTATGTATACCCTTAATATTAAAGAATAATGAATGGTATTTAAAAGGAAACAATCAATCTACTTTTATTGAATAAGGACAATTTAATAAACTATCCCTTTAATTTAGTATTTTCGGGCGTGAAAGGATAGTTAAATGGGACGGAGGGAGTAGCTAATTAATTGTAGTGTTAGAGATATTTCTCAGCATTCCAATAGCTTCTGCATTAAATCTATCAAAGTAATTTTCCCATCTCCCAAGTCAATGATCCTCCAGAAGGTACATTAGTATATGAAAAATCAACCTCTCAAAAGTCCATATGGAATCTTTAGAACACACTATTACAGTAATTAGGAGTCATAGAGCCCGTTTGGATAGGCTTATGACTTTTAACTTATAAGCTAAAAGTCATACGTTAAAAATTCTAGGTTATGACTTTTGGTTTATTTTTGTCATTTTAGCTTAAAAATAAATGCTTAAAAGCATTTTTTTAGTTCTATCCAAATAATACAAAATTGCTTAAAAGCTATTTTGGCTTAAAAACACCTAAAATAAGTCAATCTAAGTTCTTAAATTTATAAGTATTGGGAATTGATAAAAGCCTAATTCACATCGGGATAAATTGTACAATTCAACATATATAGTGAAGATACAAGCTATACATATCTGCCGAGAACCATAATTTGCTGTTATGTTTGTCCAACATGGTGACAGAGACACCGATGATTAAGAGTGTGGAATCAGCGGATTGGACTGACTTATGATGGGTCAAAAATCAAAATGGACTAAGTTGATAAATGAACGATCATTAAATCAGTCCAAACTTGCACAGGCCGGGAGAATCATATTTTCGGGCTAATTTTAACCTTTCATACCTATATGTGATCCACTATCTTTGTCTTTACTTTCTTTATTTTATTTTCTTGAAAAGCAAGTATATCTTCCCTTGAACCTGCATGGGGGCTCATGCCAGACTCAGTTGGGTATTACATAAAGAGGCCTTCACAAAAGATTCAAAATTATTACAAAATGAAGTTGTGTATGCCAGACTCGAGATCAAAATAAAGAGCAATAAATGGGGGGAAAAGAAGAAGTTGCGTATCAAAAATCATTTCGATATAAAACGAACACGCATATGGGTCGGAGAACTGGAGAAGTATGTTATGGGAACAGTAGTACGTATAGGAGCAGTAACAAAACAAGTGTTCACATGAAACACCATTCACATATCTTGAATTTTTAATTGTATATATATGTGGTGTTCAACCAGTTTGAAATATAAAATAATATCTAAGCTTTGTCCTTTAAGACGGCTAAAGGACATATATATATATATATATATATATATATATATATATATATATCTTAGTTGCGGGGAACTAGAGAAAAATGCTAAAATCAGCGCCCAAACTCAAAATTTCAAAAAAAAAAAAAAACATAATTTTTATCAAATAAGTATAATTTGTCTCACATTTTTCTACTACATAATTTTTTTAATTTTTCATCCCGTGTCCGGTATCTGTATTGGAGCCCTATTATATTTGGATTTGGGCGTAGAACCCTATCTGGGGGGGGGGGGGGGGGGGAGCACTCCCTACTAAGAAATTTTCTCCATACACAAGGCTCGAACCCCGAAAACCTCTAGAAAGGAGGGCTAGATCCATCCACTGTACCACATCCTTTGGTGATTACTACATATTTAATTTAGTGTAATTGCATGTTAACCATATCTTCTTGAAAAGTTTTAATATTTATTAAATTTTATTCGTCATATAATTGAATATTTTCTTTAAAAAAAATATTTATGTGGAAGTAAGTTTGGTAGGAAATTTAGCAAATACTAAAAGGACGCAAGTGATTCGACATTCTATAAACTAACATGATAAAGTATGATAATTACAAGACCGTAAATTAGAAAATATTTACATATTTCTATGAATTTGTGAGCATGCGATTTTTATTTATAGATAGAAATAGATTTCTTTTGATATTTATTAATTTTTCACTCATTATTTTATGTGTCAAACGCTATTCCAATGTGATCTTTAACCTTAGTTTTAGATGAAATTCAATAAATAACCTAAATTCGTAAAAAAGAACTGTAGGAATATCTCAATAAGTGGAAAGAAGAGATTCTTAAAAAAACTGTGCAATAAACCAATTATAAAAATCCATGTGAAGTGGTATTAAAAAAATGAAAAATGAAAATATGCAAGGAAAAGTCAATTGGAGAAGCCGCATGTAAGCATCTTATTATAGTTGTGAGGATTTAGTTTTAGATGAAATTCAATAAATAACCTAAATCCGTAAAAAAGAACCGGAGGAATATCTCAATAAGTGGAAAAATAGATTCTTAAAAAATTGTTCATCGAACCACTATAAAATCCATATGGAGTGGTGCTGGAAAAAAAAAATGAAGGAGAGCTAAAAGTGAAAAATGAAAATATGCTAAGGAAAAATCAATTGGAGAAGCCACATGTAAGCATCTTATTAGAGTTGTGAGGATGCGAGGACTACAAAGTATGTATGATTGATTTCAATTATTTAAATATTTTATAATAATTAGGGGTAATATGGTTAAATTATCATTTTATTTGTTGCTCCTTAAGGGATGTGTCAATTCAAACATGGACAAGTAAAAATGGACAGAGGGAATATCAATGTAACATGGTTCCTTGGTTATACAAAAACTAGTGAATTTGACCGCGCTTTCTCGGTTATTTTTTGAAAAAATATCAGTGGATTTATGCAGTAGTTTTTCAGTTAAATTTAATCTGGAAGAAAGAAGAAGAAGCATGAGAACTATTAATCTCATCTATAAAAATCATCTCTATTGATATGATGCTAACAATAATTTAGGCAAGAAAAACATAAAGTTTGTTGCCTACATCCTCTTTTGTATAAGCAAGTTTTTAAAATTCTGAAAAACTATGTTGATTGACAATAATGATATCGCGTCCATATTTCTAAAATTCTATCAAATGTGTTTAGAAGAGATTTGGTGACATTTTTCAGAAGCTCTAACCCAAATTTCCCAGAATAGAATGGGAAAAATAAAAGAAAACATTTAAAAAAAAATTACTCATAGCCTCCACCTATTTACCGAACACTCATTAATTTTCTTTCTATCATTTAATAGTCATTTATAATTAAATATATATTTATTTCTATAGGTAAGAAATAGTTAGTTTCAATTTTATATTTCTATTATTGTTTTCTTAGTTTTATCCATATTTTAGGAGAATATAATTTACAAAGAAAATTATTTAAATCTACTAATTTTAGAATGCCATTGTTTGCTTAATTTTAGATACTTTAGAATCATATAGTTTTGATATTATAGTAAATATATTTGTTTATTATTTCTGAAAGAGAACTTTCGTTTTCTTTTATAATTCTATAAACATTTGAGTAAATAATATTTTGGTGTGCGCTTAGTATTTATTTTATTTTCTTACTTTTGTTAGAGGGTAAATTTTCTATACACATATGGTTATAAGGAGTAATTTTTGTATTTCAATCCTCTATTATAGGGTTAGTTTTATTCTTTATTTTCTTTTTCTTTCCTCTCACCGTACATGATTCTTGATTTCCTTTTCCCTCTTCTCTTCTTGTTTATTTCTTCCTTTTATTTGATCTTTAAATTTGGTATCCCTTCTGAAATAATCAATTTTTTTCTCTTTCCTTCCTGCTAATTTGTCGTTAGATCTAAAAAATACATTTCTTTATTCAAATAGACTCTTTTACCTTTTCAACACTCCCTTCATATAAATAAATTTTTGCTTCTACTAATTTTAGCCAATAATCCCTCTTTTATTTCAATTTTATAAGAACCACAAAAGAGGTTTAAGTTACATAATATTGGTACGGCAAATATTGTTACATAACTATACAATTATCAAATTTTATCAGAAGATGACTGATAATTACATACTTTAGATCCTTCTTTTTAATTTTAGAACCACAAAATTTTAGATCCTTCTTTTTTAATTTTAGAACCACAAAATAGGTTTGAGTTATATAATATAAATATTGTTACATAAGTATACAATTAACAAATTTTATCAGAAGATGCATGATAATTGAATTTGTAAGTGGGTATAGGATATGTGCTTTGTTCTTGACGTATGTTAGATAAAGGAAATAGAGATTGGAAGGCTCTCCAATGAAGCAGCCAAAGATGTAGACACTTGTGAGCAATGTATTATATGATTAATAATAATTCTTGAAAGAAAACGGCCTTGGCCGAATAAATGAAAGGGAGAGTAAGTATATGAGATTCTTTTCTTACAAATGTTCTTGAAATGTAAAGGAGCCAACCCCTCAAAGGAGGGGGGTGTCTCCTCTTTATAGTGCTGCCTTATGGGCTTCATACAATGTGGCCGAATAAAATAATAATAACAAGGACGGCTACGAACGGATTTGGTGGGATTTGGTGACGGCGCCGTCGACACACGCATGGTTGATAGGCGACCGTGACGGACGCTGCGACGCGCGGCTCACGTACAACGGCTGTACCGGACCAACGACCACCCGGACCAACGGTTATACCGGTCCAACGATCATACGGGCCGACGGCCACACGGGACCGAATGGCACCCTTGCTCAGCTCTGGTATAAGCGCTCCTCCGGTTCAGCTCCGGTACAAGCGCTCCTCCGGTTCGGCTCCGGTACAAGCGCTCCTCCGGTTCGGCTCGAATGTCATCAGGTACGTTCCCATCTTCCTTGCCCCGGACCTCACTTCATTGGTTTACGTTACGTCCGGTTTTCCCCGTATACAGATAGCCCCTCACTTCTCGTCATGCCGATCCATCGGGATAACGGGAAGTGAATAACCTTAGAAACCGGTGACTCGGCCAGCTCGTTCTTATCTTTAAATTTTGGCGGGAATGACCACGTAACGCCTCTGCCAACCGCCTTTTGCACGCCTGCCACGTCGCCTCTCATTAATGATGGGGACACGCGGCGCTATGCGATTGGTCACCCTCGGTAACCGTTCCTCTTTCTCGCCTATATAAGGCCCATCACCCATTCATTTGCCATTTTTCACGCTCTTCTTCTCTTCAGCTTCCCCTTCTCTCTATATTCCTTTACATTCCCATAAATTGCTAACAGTTGCATTCGACTTGTTGTTTGAATCACCGACTCGAAATTAGTGCAAAGAGCTGCTTTTGCCATTTGCTTTGGTTCGGGCGCTGCTGTTTCGTTGTTTCTGAGACACAAGTTTCTCCACTTCCTTTTTCACTTTCCAACCCTTCCCCTTTCGTATTTTCGATATGTCTGAGTCTACTTCCCACGAAGTTCCACCGATGTCATCACCGGGATCCGGTCCGGCATCCCCGGCTAAAATAGAGCTCGCAGTTTCGGATATTATTCCGGCCAAATTCAATTTTAACAAAGACCTCGAGGTCGACAAGCCGTCCACGGTCTCGGACAGGGGATACGATGTGAGGCGATATCCCTCATCGATTACCGAGGAAAAACTCGACGTAGTCCGGGCCGAATGCGGATGGGATACCCGCCCGGTAAGGGTTTTTGCACCGGGCCCGGATGAATCGGTCACTGATCACCGAGAAGGGTTCTTGTTCGTATATACTTACCCTTTTACCCTCAAAATCGATCCTCCGATTGATCCGGTCATCCTCGACATGTGCCGGACCTACGGCGTGACTTTAGCGCAGATCGGTCCGATCGTTTGGAGGGTCGTCGCGTGTCTCCGGTTTTTAGCCAACAATGCCGAGAAGGAATTTACGCTGGGCCATTTGATACGCCTGTACTCCCCGAGGGTCTTCCGGGGTGGCGTAATAAAACTTGTCAAGCGCAGCCGGAATCCGTTCTTCTCGAAGATGGACGAAGACCGGGACAGGGGCTGGTTAGAGCGATATGTCCGGGTGAAAACCGAGGACATCATCCCCGCTGGCTACACGCCCTTTCCGGAGAAGTGGAACGATAAGCGTAAGTTCGAGTCTTTGAGCAATCGTTTTCATGCATTTAGTCGTTTTCTATTCATTCTTTGATTTCGTCGACTCATCGCCTTCCCTTTTCCCTTACTCAGCCAACGGATATGTACCTCCCGTCATCCGCGATCTGAGCGAATGGGTTACTGCGCTCCTCCGTCAGTACCCCTATGAGAACCGGACATGGGCCCACCTGTCTCGTGGTCGGTGGGCAGCGCAGAACCACGGTAACGCGTTTATCCTCGTTTAGTGTTTTATCGCATTCTTCACTACCCGTGGCCTCTTCGAATTTACCATCTCTGCCATTATTTTCGCCTTTCAGGTTTGCCCAAGGGCTCGGTGGCCTCGAGGCCGGAACCGGGAACCGCCCATCCTACGTCGTCATCCGGGTTTGACACGGCGGGTTCTTCCCGTATCCTCGATGATGCTGCAAAAAGAAAGAGGTCCTCCGATAGGGTGACGACTCCAAAAAGGAAGAAGGCACGCAGCGTTGCCCGGTCTTCGAGGGAGGAGAGCGAGCCCGACATCGTCATTCGGAGGGTCAGTTCGGTCCCCTCCGTGGCCCCGATACCGGAGGAGACGGCCTCTGTCCAGCCCCTTCCTTCTATCAGCGAAGGCCCGCTGGTCCCTGCTCCCCAATCAGGTGCGGAAGAAATACTTTCACCGGTCCCTCTTCGGTCGATTGACTTTGTCGACATTTCAGGTGAAACTTCTTCTGAGGATACTCCTCTGCAAAGGAAAAGATCCGGGGAAGCGGTTACTGTCGAGGCCAGTGAAAGCGTAGCAGGAGAACCGGATACCGAGGCCCCCGTAGGTGCCCGTCCATCTTCCGAGCCCGCCGTGACTACGGAGCCCCTGGCCTTCGCCGAAAACATCGAGGCCGCTCCAAGTTCGTCCACCCCAGCTCAACGTGTTGATGATTTCGAGGAGATGTTCTTGGGGACTCCTCCGGCTTCTTGTGAAGCAGCGGGCTTTGGTCACCTTCCTATTCCCCGGGTCACTAGGCCGGCCAACCGAGCATCGGAATCTGGTGCCAGGGACAGTTTGGTGAATGTTTTCCCGGCCCCAAGCGTGGAACCTCGGAGGACCCGGTCAGCGGTAGTCACTGTCCCCGAGGACTTTAGCTTCTTATCACGCCCAGTGGGTGTTGCGAGCTATTTGCGTCCCCTTGTCTCGGATTCGGACAAGCGCAAAATGACCGGGGTCACTTGGCAGTGCCTTATGAACGAGGGTATGCACGCGGGCAACCGGGTAAGATCCTTAACCACCCTTGTACATTCCATTCTCAGAACGCCATCCCTTCCTTGCCTAAATCCTTTGGTTTGTCTTATCTGCAGAGTGTGGTGCTGGTCAACGAGGCCTTCATCCGTGCTCAACACGAGATAGACGACCTCCGGGGCCAACTCGATGCCCAGGGCCGGGAGACGGAGAAATATCAGCACCTTCTCCAGCAGAAGGAGGGAGAGTTGAGCCGGGTGGCCGTGCTAGCTAATCTTCGCCCCGAGCTCGATGCGGTTAAGGAGGAGAACCGTCGTTTGGCGAGCGACCTGGCCGCCATGACCGATTATAACCGGAGTCTCGAGGCCGACAAGATCGCCCTTAGCCGGGATAAAACCCAATTCTCTACGCGGTTGGACGAACTCGAGGCCACGGTTTCCCAACTTCGGGGAGAGCTGGACTCGGTGAAAGCTGATGCTACGGGCTTGTCCGAGAGGAACCGGCAGCTCGAGTCTGAGGCTGCCTTGTTCAACGAGCGCAGCAGAATTTTGGAGGAAAGAGCCGAGGAGCGGGCCCGGATATGTGAAGGTATTAGAACCGAACTTGAGGGGGCGAATAAAGCCAATGACAGCCTTAAGGCCAAGTTGGATGCGGCCAACCATGTGAAAGATGACCTCGAAAGAAACCGGGCTCATCTAGAAGCCAAACTAGCCAAGGCTGAAGCCGATTTGGAGGAAGCATGGAAAAGTGTGGAGGCGGCCGAGGCTCACACCGCTATTGTCGCCGAGTATGAGAAGTGGAAATCTCGGCGCCTCACCCTCGAGCAAGTTGAGCACGGCCTCGAGAACCTTCCGGCCCTGATACTAGAGGCCAAAGGAATGGAGGAGAAGGCCAACCGCGCTCTCGGGTCCGAGTCAGATGACTCCGAGCGGACTGAATCCGAACATTCATCCTCCTCTAGCCATGCCGGATAGTGTAGAGCCATTATTTTGGCATCTATCTTTTTATTTTTCATTTTCGTAGAACTTTCATTTTTCTTTTTCTCAATGTAAAGAACATCAGTTGCATATAAATGAAAAGTGTATCTTTCCAGCTTCTTCGTTTGAATGTTTGTCATTGTCTTTACTGCGATTGTTGGTCCGTTTTCACGGTAAGGTGACTCGAGGTCACCGATTCATCGTGTTTGTTCGGTTTTTTACCCGGCTCTTCGAGAGTTCGGTCGTCTCCGAATTTCGAGGGCCGTTTTACTAGAGTCGACATTTTACTTCGGCTTTGTTTTAGGGCCGGTGTCTTTTCAGCCTTGGCTAGTAAAGTGGTAGCCCCCGTTTGGGGGTCTTATCGAGTATTTGGCCGGTTGCCTTTGCTATTTTGTAGAGTACAATTTAACAGGAAGTTGCTAACTTTGACAGCTTTTGACAACTTTACTTTTGTAACACGTTTGTACATACGAGAGTTTTGACTCTTTCTTCTTTTGCCGTAGCAAGTAAAAATGGGACACGATTCATTATGATCGTTTGGTCCTTACATCGGAGGCTATGGCCGGTGGCCGGGCCTTATTTTGCCATAGCAAATTTTGGATGGGACACGATTCGTTATGATCGTTTGGTCCTTACATTGGAGGCTATGGCCGGTGGCCGGGCCTTATTTTGCCGTAGCAAATTTTGGATGGGACACGATTCGTTATGATCGTTTGGTCCTTACATTGGAGGCTATGGCCGGTGGCCGGGCCTTATTTTGCCGTAGCAAATTTCGGATCTTCCTGTCCACTTTAATCGGTGTCGTCTTCGGTGTGGGCACGGTACTCCCCCAGCACTGATCCGAGCCTTGAGGCCGGGTGAGTGCTGTTATTTTCCTCCGGGTGAGTGCTCGTTTTGCCCTTCATACTTGTTCAGTAACACGTTGTACTTGTTGCCTCGTTAAAAACCTTGTCGGAAAACCCTTTTTGGGACAAAACCGTTCTAAGGAAAAGAGTGCAACACGTGTTTTCAGGCCTAGATTCTATTTTCCATCCGTTCTCGACTTCCTGCAAAAATGAGAAAGGTTAATGAGAGAATTCGGCCCATACCTTTAGCAGTAGTATTTCTTTAGATGCGCCACGTTCCAGTTGTTGCGTAGCCGTTGCCCGTCCATTGATTCTAACTGGTACGATCCTTTGCCCGTTATACCGGTCACCTTGTACGGGCCTTCCCAATTCGGACCCAGCTTCCCTCGTTGGGGTTTTTGGTGTGCAAGGTGACCTTTCGAAGCACTAAGTCCCCCACTTGGAAATGCCGGAAGCTGGATCTCCGGTTGTAGTATCTTTCCATTCTTTGTTTTTGGGCCGCTATGCGAATAGACGCGCATTCGCGTAGCTCATCCGCGAGGTCAAGTTTCACCGCCATGGCTTCCTCGTTCGACTCCCCGGTGGAGTACCTGAAACGGAGAGTCGGTTCTCCGATTTCTACGGGGATAAGAGCCTCGGCCCCGTAAACCAACGAGAACGGAGTTTCTCCGGTGCTCGACTTGGACGTGGTCCTGTAAGCCCACAGCACCTCCGGTAATATGTCTCTCCAACGGTGCTTCGACGCTTCAAGCCTCTTCCTTAGACTTTGGATTATTGTTTTGTTCGTGGATTCCGCCTGTCCGTTGGCGCATGGGTGATACGGGGTTGATACGATTTTCCTGATCTTCAATCCTTCGAGGAAACCGTTGACCTTGCTGCCCACGAACTGAGGGCCGTTATCACAAGTTATCTCGGCAGGGATGCCGAAACGGCAGATGATGTGATCCCATATGAAGTCGATCACTTCCTTCTCTCTTATCTTTTCGAAGGCCTGTGCTTCAACCCATTTAGAAAAATAGTCAGTCATAAAAAGAATAAAACGGGCCTTACCTGGCGCTTGGGGTAGCGGGCCCACGATGTCCATTCCCCACTTCATGAAAGGCCAGGGTGAGACCACCGAGTGCAGTAACTCCCCGGGCTGGTGAATCATCGGGGCGTGTTTCTGGCACCCGTCGCACTTTCGGACGAAATTCTTAGAGTCTTCATCCATCCTATTCCAATAATAACCGGCCCTGATGATTTTGCGGACCAGAGCTTCGGCACCGGAGTGGTTGCCACAGGTTCCCTCGTGGACCTCTCTCAATACATACTCCGTTTCGCCGGGGCCCAAACATTTAGCCAGTGGGCCGAGAAAAGATCGTCGATACAACAGACCATCCACCAAACAAAATCGGCGCCTTCGTTCTTAACGACCGCGATTCCTTTGGGTCGTCGGGAGCTTGCCGTCACGCAAGTAGTCGATGTACCTGTTGCGCCAATCCCACGTTAGTCCCATTGTGTTTATCTCGGCATGTCCGTTTTCTATGGCCGTGTTTGACAGGTGCACTGTGGTGCCGGAGTCGATCTCCTCCCCATCGACCGAGGACCCTAAGTTTGCCAGGGCGTCGGCCTCGTTGTTCTGTTCCCTCGGTATGTGCTGTACGGTCCACTCTCTAAATCGGTGAAGTATCACTTGGACTTTCTCGAGGTATCTCTGCATCCGTTCATCCTTGACCTCGAAAACACCGTTGACCTGGTTTGCGACCAAGAGCGAGTCGCATCGAGCTTCGATGCATTCGGCTCCCGTGCTCGGGCGGCTCCAAACACGCAATCACGGCCTCATACTCGGCTTCGTTGTTAGTCAATTTAGCGGTTCTAATTGAGCGCCGAATGATATCCCCGGCCGGACTTTTGAGGACGATTCCCGGCCCGAACCTTTAAGGTTCGAGGCCCCGTCCGTATGTAGAGTCCAAATGCCGTGGTATTCCCGAGGTCGGCGGGGAGTTCCTTCTCGACCTCGGGGACCAAAGCGGGGCAAAGTCGGCTACGAAGTCGGCCAAGACTTGGGATTTGATGGCCGTTCGGGGTTTATATTCGATGTCGTATCCGCTAATTTCTACGGCCCATTTTGTTAACCTACGGACGACTCGGTTTATGCATGATATTTTTCAAAGGGTAAGTGGTCACAACACGTATAGGGTGGCATTGAAAATAAGGTTTGAGTTTTTATGGAGGCGCTTACCAATGCTAACGCCAATTTTTCCAAATGAGGATACCGGGTTTCTGCATCCCCCAAAGTTCTACTCACATAATAGACAGGGAATTGCGTACCTGATTCCTCCCGGACCAAAACGCCACTTACCGCTACTCCGGATACAGCTAGGTAGAGGAAAAGCGGCTCGTCGGCCTTCGGTGTGTGCAGTAACGGGGGGCTGGTCAAATACCTTTTCAGCTCTCGTAGAGCCTCTTGACACTCCGGCGTCCAAATGAAGTCGTTCTTTTTTCTGAGCAAAGAGAAAAAACGGTGGCATTTGTCGGAGGACCTCGATATGAAGCGACTCAGTGCATTATTCTCCCGGTGAGCCTTTGTACCCCTTTTATGCTGTTCACGACCTCGATATCCTCGATGGCTTTGATTTTGTCCGGGTTGATTTCGATCCCCCGGTTCGAGACCATGAAGCCCAAAAATTTGCCGGACCTCACTCCGAAGGCGCACTTCTCCGGGTTAAGCTTCATGTTGTATCTGCGGAGCACATCGAAGGTTTCCTGCAAATGCTTTAAATGGTCCTCTGTTTCCAGGGACTTAACGACCATATCATCAATATAAACTTCCATTGTTTTTCCTATATGTTCTTCGAACATCTCGTTAACTAGGCGTTGGTAAGTTGCACCGGCATTTTTTAATCCGAAAGGCATGACGTTATAACAGTAAGTCCCATATCGGGTTATGAAGGATGTTTTCTCTTGATCCTCCGGGTGCATCCGGATTTGGTTATACCCGGAGTAAGCGTCGAGGAAACTTAACATTTCATGTCCGGCCGTAGCATCGATCATTCTATCGATGTGCGGCAACGGGAATGAATCCTTCGGGCACGCCTTGTTTAAATCTTTATAATCGACACACATCCGAAATTTATTACCTTTTTTGGGTACCACCACCACATTAGCGAGCCAATCCGGATATTTTACCTCCCGGATGGAACCAATAGTTAAAAGCTTTGTTACCTCGTCTTTGATGAAGGCATGCTTTGACTCCGACATGGGCCTCCTTTTTTGCTTCACCGGGGAAAGCTTACCGTCCAGGCTGAGCTTGTGTGAAGCTACTTCTGGTGATATACCTGTCATATCTACATGCGACCATGCAAAGCAATCGGCGTTAGCTCGAAGAAATTCAATTAATTTGTGCCTGAGCTCCGGGGTAAGCCCCGTGCCCAGGTATACCTTTCTGTCTGGTAAGAACTCGAACAGAATGATCTGCTCCAGCTCTTCTATGGTAGACTTGGTTGCGTCCGAGTCATCTGGCGTGACAAAAGATCGGGGCGTCCCGAAGTCATCCTCTCCGTACTCCGGATCAGCCCCGATATTCTTTGATTGCTATTGGGGGGCTTCCTCCCCGGTTGCGCCCTTTTTCCTCCGAGCCGGTTCCTCAGGCCGGGGTGCTGATTCTTCTACAGCGAACATCTCCTTTGCTGCGGGTTGCTCACCGCGGACGGTTTTCACTTCCCCTAAGGTGGGGAATTTCAGCATTTGATGCAATGTTGAAGGCACCGCCCTCATGCTATGTATCCAAGGTCTGCCCAATAACGCATTGTACTTCATGTCCCCTTCGATCACGTAGAACAGGGTTTGTTGAATGGTGGCCTCGATGCTCACGGGCAGTGAGATCTCCCCTTTTGTGGTTTCGCTCGCCATGTTGAACCCGCTGAGTACCGGGTTCTTTGAGTACGATTCGATCGAGCGATCTGCTGTTCGACCACTCTCCATCGAATTATGTTGGTGAGCTACCCGGATCAATCAAGATACGTTTAACCATAGTTTTAAAGATAAGTACGAAATTACCAATGCGTCATTGTGTGGTTGAATGACGCCTGCGTCCGCGTCGTCGAAGGAGATGGAAGCTCCGGATAAATGATCTCGGGTACGCTTTTCCCGAACGATGGAAATCTTAGTCCGCTTCATTACCGGACACCTAGGGACGTCAATCCCCCCGACTATCATATTGATCACATGCTGGTGTTCGACCGGTTCGACCCTTCGATGAACTTCTCTCTCCTTGTAATGGCTTTTGGCTCGTTCACTCAATAAATCTCGGAGGTGGCCGTTTTTCAACAATCGGGCTACCTCTTCTCTCAACTGGCGGCAATCCTCAGTTTTGTGACCGTGGGTTGCGTGATACTCACAAACCACGCTCGGGTCCCGTTGCCCCGGATCCGTCCTTAGTGGCTTTGGCCACCGAACATCCGAAACACGACCGACCGCCGAGACAAGATCCGAGGTACTGACGTTGAAGTTGTACTCCGAAATCCTTGGAGGACCTTTATTGTTGGTTGAACTCCCGGTATCGCCCCTGAACGAGGGCCCCCGGCTGTTTAGCGGGCGCGTGTCCATTCTGCTACCTCGACCGGAGAGGTGGCTCGGGCCTTCCCTTGATTTTTCCGTTTTGAAACTTGATCGCTCCGGGTGCGAGTATGGCCGAAACCTTTCTTTAGCCGATTCGGACTTTGCTTCGTAACCCCTCCTCGGTTTCTCGAAGCTTCTGCTCATCTTTGACTTTACCGGAGAGAGCTCGAGCTGGTCATCCTCTACCCGAATCTTCGACTCATATCGATTGTGGACATCGGCCCATGTTACGGCCTCGTATTCTAGCAAGTTTTCCTTCATTTGGCCGAGGCAACCGAGCTTAGCATATTGAGCCCCTTCGTGAAAGCTTTGTGCGGCCCATTCTTCGGCACCGGGGTAATTCCATCCGTTCCCTGCGGAACCGGAGACAAACTCCTTAGTAACTCATCGTCCCTTTGTGTGTCCGGAAGATGTCGGCCTTACGGGCTGCGCCCTTGATGGCACCGGCATGCGCCTTCACGAAGGCGTCAGCCAGCATTTCGAACGAAGTGATCGAGTGTTCGGGTAGATGGTCATACCACGTCAGCGCTCCCTTTGACAGAGTTTCCCCAAACTTTTTTAGCAGTACCGATTCAATTTCGTCTTCTTCCATATCATTGCCCTTTATGGCGCAGGCATATGAGGTCACGTGCTCGTGTGGGTCGGTGGTGCCGTCGTATTTCTGGATGTCGGGCATTCTGAACCTCTTTGGGATTAGTTTCGGGGCCGCACTTGGTGGAAAAGGCCTTTGGATGTACCTTTTAGAATTCGGCCCCTTCAGCAAAGGCGGAGCCCCCGGTATCTGATCCACCCGAGAGTTATACGTCTCAACCTTCTTCTCGGTCGAATCCACCCGTTTTGCCAAAGTCTCAAGCATTTTTAGGACCTCGGTGGAAGAACCGGCCCCGAACCGTTGCTCTCGACCACCCGCTGTTCGTTTCTTCCGCTTTCCACTATACCCTTGGCCTTTTCCGGCCCAACTTCCCCTTGTCCGCCTTGTAACCGGGCAATCGCCATTCCTTGCTCGGCAATTGCTGTCCTTTGTTCCTGCAACATCTCGAAAATCAGACGCAAATTAATGCCGTCATTCGGTGCCTCCGGTTCCTTCCGGCCTTGGGTCCGAGACAATGTAACGGAGTTATGAGTTCTTAGGGGATCAGTGGCCGGAAGGGCAGCATTTTCCTGATCCACGGTGTTTTGCCGATCGAGCCCCTCCCTCGAGTCAACGGGGTTCGGGTCGGCAGGGTTCGGCAGCCCCCGTTGTTCGCTGCCCTCATTTTCTGCTACAATTTCGGTGTTGTTAATGTGACCGGATTGCCCGACGTCAGCCATAGATTTGTTTTTGACGAGACGAAAGAAGGGTTACGGTTTAAATGAGTTTGATAAGAGTCAAGGCTAAGAACTATTATCCTAGCCCCACGGTGGGCGCCAAACTGTTTACCCCGAAATTGGATAATCAATTGAATTTGTAAGTGGGTATAGGATATGTGCTTTGTTCTTGACGTATGTTAGATAAAGGAAATAGAGATTGGAAGGCTCTCCAATGAAGCAGCCAAAGATGTAGACACTTGTGAGCAATGTATTATATGATTAATAATAATTCTTGAAAGAAAACGGCCTTGGCCGAATAAATGAAAGGGAGAGTAAGTATATGAGATTCTTTTCTTACAAATGTTCTTGAAATGTAAAGGAGCCAACCCCCTCAAAGGAGGGGGGTGTCTCCTATTTATAGTGTTGCCTCCATGGGCTTCATACAATGTGAGCCGAATAAAATAATAATAACAAGGACGGCTACGAACGGATTTGGTGGGATTTGACCGACGGCGCGCGTCGACACACGCATGGTTGATAGGCGGCCGTGACGGGGACGCTGCGACGCGCGGCTCACGTACGGCGGGCATGCCGGACCAACGACCACCCGGACCAACGGTTATACCGGTCCAACGATCATACGGGCCGACGGCCACACGGGACCGAATGGCACCCTTGGGACCCGGCTCGAATGTCATCGGGTACGTTCCCGTCTTCTAAGCGCTCCTCCGGTTCGGCTCAACAAAGGAGAAAGAAAACGATCATAAAGTCATAACATCCTCACGGTTCGGCTCGAATGTCATCATTGTAAAATAAGAAAAATTTAAAGCCACAATGAACAATAATAATTGAATTCCCATCTTCCTTGCCATGCGATCACAAAACTTGAGGGAAAAAAGAGGCGTGACTTTTCAGATTTTTGAGAAACAGTTAAAGGAAAATAATGTGTTATTAATGTAGCACATAAATGGATGAATAAGAAAGGGAAAACTGAAAAGAAAAATAACAAAAAAAAATCCAAAAAAAGGAGAAAAAAGATAAATGTCAATGGAGGCGGAGAGATCTGCATAGGATTGTCTATCTTTGAAATTTTTATATTATATATAGATTCACTTATCTAAATAAGGGTAAATTAGAAAAGGATAAATTTGAAGGAAAAAAAAATACCTTATTGATTATATAAAAATACATAATATGGACCGGAGGAATAACTCAATAAGCAGCAAGAAGAGATTCTTAAAAAAGTTGTGCAACAAACCAAATTATAAAAATTCATGTGGAGCGGTATTAAAAAATTGAAGGAGAGCAACAAATGAAAAATAAAGATATACAAGGAAAAGTCAATTGAAAAAGCCACATGTAAGTACCTCATTGAAGTTGTGAGGATGTGAGACTACAAAACTTCACTATTCTCTTATATATATATATATATATATATATATATATATATATATATATATATATATATATATATATATATATACTGGCACGGGCCCAACAATTTTTTGCATATTAATAATATGCTATTTGTTACACCTTCCGTTCAATTCATTTGGTATTATTATTTTATTAGTCCGTTTTTAAAAAAATTATATACTTTTATATTTTGTAACAATCAACTTTAAATAGTGTAACGCTTGCGTAGTCACTTTACAAAGAATGAACCAATCAGTTGAATCCAATATTACATATTTTTTTATACTCCTAATATAATTTGTTGCCTTACCTTAATTTTGATGGCGGTAATTCATGTTTTGACATATTCCAGCAGTTACTGAACGAGTCTTTGTTACATCCAATAAATTAGTAAGCTTTGGTTTAGGCATATTCATCGTTCCAAAAATATCGATTAGTTTGATAAGATTTTCCCTCTTATTTTTTTGTTTCGATTTTTTCCCTTTTATCTTTTTGCGAAAGAATTAAAATCTTTTTACTTGCACAGACCAAATGGGTAATCTGATAAGTAGAGGATATCATCAAATTACATAAAACTATAACTTAACAATCATGATGTTGTATTCAAAAACATTAATTCTCTCTAAATATCTTATAATTATTCAAATTGCTATTCTCCTTAAGACTTCCTTTGGTTACCAAATATGCATGTTTTAAAAGTGAAAATTGTTTGTTCAGCATTCAAAAATCAAAAAGTAAAAAGGATTTTAGAAAAAATAAAAGAGAGCCAGGCATAATAGAGAAAATTCAGATTTAGAGATAGAGAGCAGAGACTTGGGACGGTTATATCTTTATGTGACGTCTAAAATGAGTCTTTCTAATTCTTGCATGAGATTAGTTGTTCGTTATAACATACTACAACACATTTCTGACTTTTTTTGTATTGGATATTAATATAAAATCAATTAATGCATGATATGTGTTTGCACTTCTTTCACTAAAATTATATTTAAGTTATTATATATTTTCATCTTATTAATTTACTTAATCATGATAATTAATGTAACTATTGGCGTAGCTAAGTTTTTACAGTCCTATTGTTCTTTAATGCAATAGTTTATTTGTTTTATTAACACGTAGTATGTATATAATTTTTGTATTTCACATTTATCCTCTATTAATTAATTCTTTTAACGCTGAATAAAAATAAATCAGTAAGTACAAGTATCAATAAAATTCTAATCAATATTCCAGAAACAGGTTTTATTGAGCCAATGGAATAAAATAAACTTTAGCCAAAAGAGAACTTAAATCAATGTATAACCACCTGTTTTAAACTTTAATGATTAGATGTTAGAAATGTAAAAATATAGAATATTGGCCTGGATTTTTGGTGTGCTACCAAACAATTTTGTCTTAGTCAAGCCACGTGGCTAGCTATGTCTATACATAAGTTCAGAGGCTGTCAAAAGTTTGCACTGAGCAAGTTCAGGAAAAGCATGCATTAGCTTAGAGGAAAATATCTAAAATACTATTCATATTGACTATGAAATTACAATGTCACCCTTGATCGTTCACCTCTCTACTCTTCTGTATAATAGAAATATATATATATATTCTTTTTAAATACGGAATATCTCACTCTTTACATAGTATTTATCTAATTTCAATGTTTTGATATGTTTAATATATCACAAGATTTAAATGATATATCGGTATATTACGTAAATTTCATTCAGACTATAAACTTCGTAAGTCTTCTTTATTTTATTATATATGTTTTGTGTCCAATCAATATAAAACATATAAAATAAAACAGAGGGACCGGTAAATTCTATCTTCTCAGCAAGTGGGTCCACTTGGCCAGCCAATTCAGAGTTTCAACACTAAATACTTGCCAAATTGGCTGTTATTTTTTCAAACTGGCTGTTGTTTTCTCATCTATAATAAGAAAGTTCGATACCTCTCCTCTACCAACCGCAAATGAAAAATGAGTTTCCTTGTGTTCTTGAAGTTGTTAGCTTTTCTCCTTCTCTTTTTGTTCCTAATACTGTCTTTCACAAAGAGGAAAAACAAAGCAAAAAAGCTCCCTCCAAGTCCAAGAAAACTGCCTATTTTAGGAAACCTTCATCAAGTTGGAAAATTGCCTCATCGTTCACTTCAAGAACTTTCCAATAAATATGGGGATTTTATGTTCTTGCAATTAGGTTCTATCCCAACTGTTGTTGTCTCCTCGGCTGACACTGCTAGAGAGATCTTTAGAACACACGATATTGCTTTCTCTGGCCGTCCTGCCTTATATTCTGCCAGAAAACTTACCTATAATTTTTGTGGCGTGTCTTTTGCACCCTATGGTAAGCTGTAGGAGAGAATTAAACATATTTTTATTTACTTAATTATATATTTTTAGTATATCTAGTCACATGCGGTCATTATTCATTTTTTTCTTTCATATGGACAAATTAACAATGAATTGGGGTAATTATTATTACGGAGCCACCTTATCCAAAGGAGTGTCAATTGATATTCCTCCGCTGAAAAATTATATTGTTTAGATGCAATTTTTTTTATGTATATATTATAAATTGAATCCCCTTAAATTTTTCGTGTGATTACTTTTTTTAAGTTTTGACTACCCTTAATCAGAGGTAGATCGGAGATTTAAATTCGATAGGTCCAACCTTTAAGGTTCTTATTATTGAATCAATGAATTTTTAAAGTTATGGATTCATATCTATTATTTACTACTATTGTAGTGAATTTTTATAGATAAATTTATGTTCCGCATCAAAAGTATTGGGTTCAGATGAGCGAAAATCCTGACTTCATCATTGATCTCTGATATCACGTTGGATTGTGTACCACCTGATATTAAACATAAAATTGTTAAGAGTATACATTTTTATTTACTTAATGACATATTTAACAGGTGATTACTGGAAAGAGTCTCGCAAAACTCTAGTCTTGGAGTTGCTAAGTGCAAAGAGAGTACAAAGTTTCGAGGCAATTCGAGATGAGGAAGTGAACCATTTGGTTCAAGAAGTTGGTAATTCTTTGAGCTCATCGGTTAACTTAAGTGCGTTGGCACTAACCTTAGCAAATAACGTTGTTCGTCGTGTGGCTTTTGGGAAAGTAAGTGATGAAAGAGATGATAATGGGGAGAAAAAGTTTTATGAAATTCTTTATGAGACACAAGAGTTGTTGGGTGAGTTTAATGTTGCCGATTATTTTCCTAAGATGGCATGGATTAACAAAATTAATGGGCTAGATAAAAGATTGGAAAAGAATTTTAGGGAATTGGATAAGTATTATGGCAAAGTAATAGAAGATCATGTAAATTCAAGCCGTTGGATTAAACAAAGGGATGATGAAGATCTTGTTGATGTGTTGCTTCGAATTCAGAAGGATTCAAACCAAGATGTCCCTCTCCCCGATAACCACATCAAGGGCCTTCTTGCTGTAAGTTTGCCCTTTATTTCTACTTTTGGCCTTTCTATTTCTTTTTCTTTTTTGCTTCTTTAATAAGAATTTAACTTATATACAAAATTGCATAATTTTATTTTATGTTACCAGATCACTCAAAAAATATTTAAAGATAACCTTCGATAAAAAGTGAAATTTATAATTTTAAAAATAAAATAAAATACCTGACAACTGTTGAAAAAAACTAGTGGGTAGCGTAGTATTTCAAATGAAAGCATTACTCATTGATTAGGAAGAGCTCATTTTTTAATTTTATAAACAATTATCCTTCTAATTGACTAGTAAAGAGCAAGAAAAGGAATTGACCTCACACACGAGATAGTGGGTTGGATTGTCCCTTAAACACGAGACCATCAGTCACATTTTTAATGTTTTTTTTTTTTTTTTTTTACACGTGCTTATTCAGTTTCCTACTTTGTTTTACCTTACTTTGAATGATCAAAACTAGCCAGTAGAACATTAACTTTGTCAAACTAGCCAATACAATATTAATTCGATCAAAACTAATCAGTACTATATTAATTTGTCAAACTAACCAGTACAAAACTTAATGTTTTCAGAACTAGCCGGTTGAACATTAGGCTATATATAGGGAAATCTACATGGTGTGGCAAACATTAGAAGTTATTTACATTTAGTAGCTATATTTTGTTTTAATTACATCTCATAGCTAAATTTTGTATATCAATTACACAATGTAACTAATGCATTTTATATCTTCTTACAAACATATCATTCTTTTCCATAAATCATATATATCTCTCTTCTCCCTCAGCCTCTTTCTCCTTTAGCAACCTAGTTCTTTCATTTTTTTAAATACTACTTCAATGGAGTCACTTTCCCGTCCTTTACAGAAGAAAACTCTTTAGTCAATGCTGCTTGCTAAGTATAAATACCACTACACATTGATTTCTATTTAAGGTTGCCTAGATCCAATATGCAAGCCTCGAGGTCTCTTGGCGTGATTGAATCTCAATAATAAAGCTTGTAGTGCTTGCTAAGTGTCGGACTCGTCTTTATCGATCGGTATGAGTGCGAGCAAATTTCTTCCCGGATGTCGAAAAAATGATTCAGAAGGGGTTTTAGACTCCAAAATGTTTTTCATTTAAGAAATCCAAAAAAAAAAAAAAATGATTTTGCCTCTGATTTTTAAATACAATAAAGTGAATACAATGTAAAAGTAGCTATAGATGAATACAATGAGTTGAATACGTTTGACATGAATACGGTGAGTTGAATACATATGACTTGAATACGATTAAAAGAATTTTTGAAATTTTTTTATTTATTCGTATTCATGAATAATTAAGTAGTTTTATGAATACAACGAACGAGCCATTTTTTGAATACAACATAAAAACTATAGCTACGCAATGTAAATATTGAAACTGTAGTTATGGCAAACTTTAAACCCCCAAAGTGTAGTCATTTATGTAAAATTCCCCTATATATACGTGGTATTTTGTAAGAACAAAATACAAATTTTCTAATCCTTCAATTTCTTCTGTTGGTTTTTTCTCTTTTAAATTATGTTATTTCTGCTTTCAGTCTACACTAAAAATTAAAGAGCTTGTGAATCTTGAAGGATGCCTAAATTCTTAGTCATTGTTTTATCTTTATGAACCGAACATTAATTTATGCACGACAGGATATATTTATAGCTGGAACTGATACATCAGCAGCAACCATAGAATGGGCGATGACAGAACTCATATTAAATCCAAGAGTCATGAAAAAAGTTCAACATGAAGTAAGACAAGTTGCCAACGGTAAAAACAAGATCCAAGAAAGTAATCTTTGCAAACTCGAATACTTAAAATTAGTCATCAAGGAAACTCTTAGACTTCATCCACCAGCCCCATTATTAGTCCCTCGAGTAACAATTTCTAGTTGCAAAATATTGGAATACGAAGTCCCAACAAATACAAGAGTTCTCATCAATGGGAAAGCAATTGGGACTGATCCAAAATACTGGGAAAATCCATTGATATTTTTGCCAGAGAGATTCTTGAATAAGGAGATTGATTACAAAGGCCAAAATTTTGAGTTTCTACCATTTGGGGCTGGAAGAAGAGGATGTCCAGGAATTAATTTTTCAATACCACTTGTTGAGCTGGCAATTGCTAATCTATTGTTTCACTATGATTGGTCACTTCCTGAAGGGATGCTAGCTAAGGATCTGGATATGGAAGAATCTGTTGGGATTACGATGCACAAGAAAACTCCCCTTTGCTTAGTAGCTTCTCATTATGACTTGCAGTAGGTGTGCAAGCAAATGTTTAGCACTAGCTCTTTCTAATTTTGTCTTATATATTGATAATGTAATTTTTTCATATTATTGTGAGTCATTTAATATATTGCGAAAAATTATTTGCTTTATTGCGGGTTCTTAATTTTACTTTTTTGAATAGTCGCTTGTAATTATTTTTTAGATGACCTTATTGTCTTATTGTAATATCTTATATATATATATTGATAATGTAAATACTTTTGCAATAATTAGCTAGACTCTTTAACTACTAAATCAACTCTAGAAGGTGAATTTGCTTAACCTAAGTCATATTTTAAAAATGTGGCACAAAAAGATTTATATTATAGATGTACTATTTTTAAGTTAAGAAGTTGGGGTGAGGTCAGACGAGATTGTGGTGCTAAAATGCAAATAGTTTAGATATTTAGGCTCGTTATTTCGAGAGAATGAAATGATAGATGAAATGTTACTCATAGGATTAATTAAAGGAGAAGTGCTACCGGATTATTACATGATAGAAGGATGCCTACCAAAGTAAAAGTGTATGTTTTATAGAACAAATATAAGACCGACAAAGTTATACGATAATAAGTGTTAGGCTGCTAAAGTCCAACTTATCCACAAGATGAGAGTTACAGAAATGCGGATGTTAAGATGGATGTGTGGTCATACCATATTAAATAAGATTAAGAATGACCATATTAGCTAGAAGGTGCAAATAGCATGCATTGAGGATAAAATGCGAGAAGGTTGCTTGAGATAGTTCAAACATGTTTTGCATCAAACTACAGGTGCATTAGAGTGAAATACAATAAGTGAATGTATTGAAAAAGGAGGAGGTGGAACTAAAATCACATGAAAGAAAGCTGTCTCAAAAGACTTATAAATGCTCTATATCAATGAAGACTTAGCTAAAGTTGGAGATAATGAAAGGTGAAGATCCATATACATAGTAGCTACTAGTCGAAACTAAATTTTAGATTTGTTAGAAAACTTTTATGGGCAAAAAACGTATATGTACATAGTAAGAGGGTATATTTACAGAACATTGAGACTTTTCAGTTTACAAAATATATCAATAGTTTTCTTACAAAATCTATACTAATCAGGTAAATTAAAAAGCAGTGAATAAAACACAAAGAAACAAATGAGGCGTCAATCATGGAAATAACAGAAGGAAACTGATCTTTCCTTATTTTATCCACTTTTCTCTCCCCACTTAAAATTAAAAGATATTGTTCCCCGATTCTCTCCACCTTGATCTTTCCTTATTTTATCCACTTTTCTCTCCCCATTCAAATTAACAGATCTTGTTCCCTAATTTTCTCCACCTTTTGCTCAGAAAGTCCATTCTAATTGGTAATTCTCGGTTGTATAAAATTTGTATAAAAATGATATTAAAATTGTATTCTTCAAATATGTACAACAATATGCATCTTAAAACAAATTTCATAGAACTAATTATATAATATATAACTTTAAAATACAATTTTCATACAACTCAACATACAAGTATAATACAACTTTAATGTAATTTTGCTCCATCTTCAAACATGGAGAATATATATATATATATATATATATATATATATATATATATACACACACTAATAATAATAATAAATTTTGTAATTGATACAAACCAAATTCCATACGCATTTCATAAACATTTTAAGACTAATTTATATCTAATTTATTCGCATTTCATACACAATGTGACCACATATATCTCAAAAATTATATATATCATATTAATACAAATTTCATCCCTATATTAGTTTTTAACATTTAAGAATTACAGCATATATAATTTTTACAGATTTCATATGCACGGTGATCATATATATCTCAAAACGATATAGACCCACTTTTATATATATTTAATACGCATGTCAGTAATCAAAAGCTTTCTATTATTAATTTATACATAATCTATCAACATTTGTAGAGGAAGAGAGAGAGAGAGATCGTTTTGAAAAGAAGAAGAATCTGATTGGTAAGTATCCTAAAATTAAGCCCACATTTAAAAATCAGATTCTATTCCTAAATAAAGCCCAAAATCGTGGGTATTCCATTAAGCCCAAATCTGATATATTTTGTAATTTTGTTGGTATGTTCTGTAAATAAGGAAAAATATTCTTCTATTTTGTAATATAAAATCTTAAGTAGTATTATTAGGTCATTTTCCCAACTTTTATTATATTATTTATAAGTTTGTATTGATGTTTCCTAACTTGTTTAGGATTGAGATTCCAAGGAGTTAAAAGGAATAATCCAATACTCCGCAAAACATATTTGGGCCTATTACTAGGTGGCCCAAGCTTTATAATCTACACTACCTGTTCGACTTATTTCCAGCCCAATTCAACAAAAATAAGGCTCCTTTTCAAAACTCAAACTCCAGATTCTCCAAATTAGGGTTTCAACCTCACTCTAGCATTCTGTAAAGGTTCCATCTCTTTCTTCTTTGTTCCCTTTATGATTCAATTATTTGTATATTTAATGATTTTGCTTTTTCATTGTAGATTTATTTAATACATTATTCTTATTTTTGATTTGGATTTGTGGAATGCAGTTAGAACTTATTGGTGAATAAGATGGCTTCACGATTTTGGACTCAGGTAATTAATTTGTCTTTTCAAAATTTTCTTGGAAAACTCTTATTTTTATTTGTTTCCTTTTTTTTTGTTTTAAGAATGGAAGAGTTCAGTTTATTGACCATTCTTTTAGATTTTGTAGTGATAATGTTTCTTCTGAATTGGGTCTTCCGGAAACAGCCTCCCTATCTCGGAAGATAGGGGCAAGGTCTGCGTGTATTTTACCCTCCCCAGACCCCACATTGTGAGATTTCACTGGGTATGTTGTTGTTGTTGTAATGTTTCTTCTGAATTAGCTAAATTTCTTCTAAAAGAAATTATTATGAAAAGCAATCTTGTATCATGGGAATATAGGGTTTGTTTGGTATGTGGAACATGTTTCAAATCATTCTATTTGATGAAAAAATATTTTCTCATTCTTTGGTTACATTTAACTATTATAAAGGGTTAGAAATACTTTTCACCTAAATTGGGAGAATGATTCTTCTCTCTAAAACAGAACATCACTTTGTTCGATTGCAATATGCCATTTGCTTTTATTTTTAAAACTGAGAATGATTACGGGAAAAACTTTTTTTTTTTGTGGATAACTTTCGTCCTCTGTACCAACTCATCTTATATAATTGAAATAAATCACATTCTTCTGAAAGGACTTCTTAGTGAGCCTTGGAATTGGAGTACTTAACATGCATGAGTTTATTTCTTGTATGTGTTAATCTTTATCTTAGACATGGTCTTTAACAGGGCGGTGACAGTGACACTGAGGAGGAGGAGGAGAGTGATTATGAGCAGGAGGATGAGGGACCAGCTGAGACCACCACAACAGCGGCTGGATCGAGATATCTGGCAGCGGGTGATAGTGACAGCGACGAGTCAGACGGGCAGAAGCGTGTTGTCCGGTCAGCCAAAGACAAGCGCTTTGATGAATTGTCAGCTACAGTTGATCAGATGAAGAATGCGATGAAGATCAATGACTGGGTCAGTCTGCAAGAGAGCTTTGACAAGATCAATAAGCAGCTGGAGAAGGTCATGCGCATCACAGAGTCAGCTAGAGCTCCAAATCTGTACATCAAAGCTCTAGTGATGCTGGAGGACTTCTTGACTCAGGCTTTGGCCAATAAGGAGGCAAAGAAGAAGATGAGCAGTAGCAATGCGAAAGCCTTGAACTCAATGAAACAAAAGCTTAAAAAAAATAATAAGCAGTATGAAGAGTTGATCAACAAATATAGGGAGAATCCTCCTGTAAGTGAGGATGAAGGCGGGGACGATGAAGAGTCAGAAGAGGAAGAGGATGAGGATGAAGAGGAATTTGAGGAGGATCCTACAAAGATCGCAGCTGGATCCGATGAGGAAGAGGATGGAGATGAAGATGCTGATGAGACATCAGGAACTGGTACTGGGTGGGAGAAGATGCTGAGCAAGAAAGACAAACTAATGGATAAACAGTTCAAGGACCCAAGTCAGATCACATGGGATACAGTCAACAAGAAGTTCAAGGAAATTGTTGCTTCTAGGGGTAGGAAGGGGACTGGAAGAATGGAATTGGTCGAGCAGCTCACCTTCTTGACCAAGGTGGCCAAGACCCCAGCTCAGAAACTTGAAATTCTTTTCAGTGTTGTCTCTGCCCAGTTTGATGTTAATCCAAGTCTTAGTGGGCACATGCCTGTAAATGTATGGAAAAAGTGCGTGCAGAATATGCTTAACATACTTGACATGTTAACCCAATACCCTAATATTGTAGTTGATGACATGGTGGAGCCCGACGAGAATGAAACCCAGAAAGGATCAGACTACGAAGGGACAATAAGGATCTGGGGGAACTTGGTAGCCTTTGTTGAAAGGATAGATGTTGAATTCTTTAAGAGCTTGCAGGTTATTGATCCACACACTCGTGAATATGTCGAGAGGCTGAGGGATGAGCCATTGTTCTTGGTTCTAGCTCAAAATGTCCAAGATTATTTAGTGCGTGTAGGAGACTACAGGGCTTCTGCAAAAGTGGCTCTTAAACAGGTTGAGTTCATTTATTATAAACCGCAAGAGGTGTATGATGCTATGAGGAAGTTAGCTGAACTAGCAGAAGGAGAAACGGAGGGAGAGACTGCTGAAGAGAACAAGGTAGTTGAGGAGAGTAAAGGTCCAGTAGCATTTGTTCCGACTCCTGAGCTTGTGCCTAGGAAACCTGCCTTTGAAGAGAGCAGCAGGTCATTGATGGACGTCCTTGTTTCGCTCATTTATAAACATGGGGATGAGCGGACCAAGGCACGTGCAATGCTTTGTGACATATATAATCATGCTCTCTTGGATGAGTTTTCAGTATCCCGTGACTTGTTGTTAATGAGTCACTTGCAGGATAATATCCAGCACATGGACATTTCAACTCAGATACTTTTTAACAGAGCCATGGCTCAGCTTGGTCTCTGTGCATTCAGAGTGGGACTCGTTGCAGAAGCCCAGGGTTGCCTTTCTGAACTGTATTCTGCTGGCAGGGTGAAGGAATTACTTGCACAAGGTGTCTCCCAAAGCAGATATCATGAGAAGACCCCGGAACAGGTACTTCTTTTTGCTGCTTGGGAGTATCTATGTCATGTATTTGCTCCTTTAAGCGAGAAATTTCTTTTATTTTGCGTCTCATATGTTGTTTTATTGTTCTTGGAAATTCATGCTTTATCGTACTTCAGAATTGCAAATTCAATCTTCTTTACTGTCACGTTCTCCAGATGTGGTGTCAAGTACAATAATGGAAAAAATAATAATAACAGTGGGATCATGGGTATTATGGTTGAATAGGCATTTTATGTGCATTTTCTTATGTCTTAGTGTCTTACTACTAGTAGGAGCCCAAGTGTTTTGCTCTTTCTTGCTAGGTAAGGATGTGGGAGGTTGTCTGCGTGTCCTACCAGTGTTGTATTGTTTTTCCTTAATGAATATCCATGCCTGTAATGCTATGTTAAGGCACAATCCCTGTCTTTGGACTCCTGCCTATAATGCTATGTTAAGACACAAAAAAAAAGTTACTGCCCTTAAAATTTTGACTATGTTTATTTGCTTTGAATTTGAGATATCAAATTGGAATTCAGAGGAAGAGATTCTAACAGATTCTTAAGCCTTCACTGTGAAGATGATAGTGACTAGGAGTGTATTCAACCTTGTAAGCAGTCAAATGTGATAATTATAAAAAAGATGATAATGTGTGTTATAGCTTGCAAAATCTGTACCTTATATTTGAATACCTTTGGATTGAAGTATTTGTGATCTTGTTTTGTTTTACAATGAGAGAGAAGGTACTGCTCTAAATTAATCCTGCATTCATATTTTGAGGTTGTTGGATTTGATATTCTATCATCATTGTAGTATATGGATGGTTAAAACCTGGCATAGTGTCTCTATAAAATAATAATTCAATGAACTTGATACTAGTAAGGCTGCCTGGGAAAAAGTGGAACTAAATAAAGCTTAATGCAAATTGGGAGAAGTTAAAGTTATTGATGGAGGGTCCATAGATATCAGGAAGCATGGACCTTGTTGTGAGAAGGCGTTGCTCCTAAATTAGTACAAATAGATTCCTTCGCAATGCCAAGTGGCTTGTTTTCAATACGCCACTTGACTTAATAATAAGTCAAACTACCCGCCTTCTAATTTATAATAGATTCGAATTTTTATACAAGGTATATGAATATCCTGTCATATAAATATTATTCCTCATATGGTAATATTTGGACTGGAAATATTCTATTTTCTTAGTAAAACAAAGCTGTAATATGCAATTATAATTATTAATATTTTTTTCAAAATTAGTACACATAGAATCCAACAGATAGATTCCCTAATAGTGTCAAGTGACTTGTTCTCAATGGGCCACTTGGCTTAATGATAGGGAAAAGGACATGGTGTGGCTGTCAGCAAAAAGAAATGGCCCAACTTTAAGCTATTGACCAGAAATATACCTTAGGCCCAAAAAAAAAAAAAGACAAGTTATCGCCCATTTATCACAAAGAATAGTGATGCATTATTCTTTGTGATAAATGGGCTACAACTTGAGTTTATTTTGGGCCTAAGGTATATTTCGGGTCAACTGCTTAAAGTTGGGCCTTTTCTTTTTTGCTGGCAGCCGCACCATGTCCTTTCAGCCAAACTACCCACATTTTAATATATAATTGATTCGAATTTTCATACAAGGAATAAAATTATATGAATATTCTTTGTCATATAATATTATTCCTTGTATGGTAATATTTGAACTGCAAATATTCTAATTTCTTAGTATCACAACTGTAATATGCAGTTCTAAGTAAATTAGAATATTTATCATTAAAATATTACCATATAAATAATATTATATGACAAAAAATATTCATATAAGAAATTTGAATCATACTATATGTTAAAAGATGGGTAGTTTGGCTTATTATTAAGCCAAGTGGCGTGTTGCCAACAACCCGCTTGACCCTACTAGGGAATCTATTTGTACTAATTTTGGGAAAAAATATTTGTCGACATTCTTTAATAATTAGAATTGCATATTACTGTTGTGTGTTACTAAGAAATTAGAATATTTGTAGTTCAAATATTACCATATAAGGAGTAATATTATATGAATATTCTTTGTCGTATAATATTATTCCTTATATGAAAATTTGAAGCTATTACTATATATTAAAAGGTGGTTAGTTAGGCTTATTATTAAGCCAAGTGGCGCATTGGAGAATAAGCCACTAGGCACTATTAGGGAATCTATTTGTGCTAATTTTTAATAAAATCATTAAGAAATTATTCCATCGACTATGTATAAAGTGAATTGTGAAGCTTGGAATACGACAAATCGAATAGGGCTTTGCAAAGGGGTTAAGCCGTATTCTTGCTAACTCTTAACTGCAGTATAAATAAGCCAAATAGTCATCTGTCTTACTAACTTATTTATCTTGGTATTTTTCCTACTGTTGTCTTGTCTTAGCATTAAATCTACACTGATCCTTGGCAGGAAAGGATGGAACGGAGACGTCAGATGCCATATCATATGCATATAAATCTTGAGCTTCTTGAGGCTGTCCATCTGATATGTGCCATGCTACTAGAGGTACCAAACATGGCAGCCCATAGTCATGACACAAAGCGTAGGGTCATAAGCAAGAATTTCCGGAGATTGCTTGAAATTAGTGAGAGGCAAACTTTCACCGGCCCACCTGAAAATGTGAGGGACCACGTAATGGCAGCAACAAGAGCCCTCAGGCAGGGTGATTTCCTGAAGTCCTTTGATGTTATCAAGTCCCTTGATATGTGGAGGCTTCTTAAGAACAAAGATAGTGTTCTTGAGATGCTTAGAGCCAAAATCAAAGAAGAAGCATTGAGGACCTACCTTTTTACATATTCTTCTTCTTACAATTCTCTGAGTTTAGATCAGCTTGCAGGGATGTTTAACCTTTCAGATTCACAAGTTCATAGCACTGTGAGCAAAATGATGCTCAGTGAGGAGCTTCATGCAAGCTGGGATCAACCAACTCGCTGTGTGGTCTTCCATGATGTTGAGCATACAAGATTGCAGGGTTTGGCATTCCAGTTGACAGAAAAGCTCTCGATTCTATCAGAAACTAATGAAAGAGCTATGGAATCCAGGATCGGTGGGGGTTCATTGGAGGGTCTTCCACTAAAGCGCAGGGACGGCCAGGATTATGCTGCTGGTGGGGCTGGTAAGTGGCAGGAGTTCTCCTTCCAACAAGGCAGGCAAGGAAGCAGTGGTGGCCGAACAGGTTATAATGCCGGTGGTAGATTTGCCTCAGGGCAAGCATCAAGGGACCGGACCGGTCAGGCCCGAACTCATGGTGGTCAAGGTTCACGATATCAGACAAACACAGCTAGGGGAAGCCATATGGACGGATCTCGCATGGTGAGTCTTAACAGGGGTATCCGTGCTTAGGAAAGTGCTGGACAATTTTTTTGCACCGAGAGAAGAACCTCAGCGTTTTGAACATTCCAAATAATCATTTTTCAGATCCTTATTGTAGCAGTGTAGAATTTTGCTAGTTTGTATCCAAACTATCGGACACAATATTTGGTTGCTTTATTGGCTGAGCACGCTATAATATGCTACTCCCTCGCCAAAGTAGCTATTATCATTTTCTCGTTCGATTGACTTCAGATTCATTATTTATTTTTGAACAAAAGTTGTTAATGTCATTTGTAGTTTCAGACATGGATATATTTGTATCATAGTCCATGGTTCGCCACATTTATTTAAGTTAGCTGTTAGTATTAGAAAAAAGATTATAATTAGATAAATCTTAGCTTGAAAAAAGAAACCATGTTATCTTAAACAATCCCAAATTAATCCATTTCTTCTAATTTCGAAATAGAGCGTATTAATGTGAAGATAATTTGGGTGGGTTTGAATCGAACTCGTTTTCTATGTTTTTAAGAGAACATAATTCATCAAAAGGGGAAAGGACTGCTCTCAAAGGGGCCACAAACCGCCCGAATCACTGTAGTACGCTCTCTTTTTACTCAATGGATAGTGCCTATTCTTTTCCTATCAACAAAATAAGAGATGGCGGAGGAAAAAAAAAAAGGTATTTAATGAAGAGGCTTTGCACCTGAAATAGAACTAATGCAGATCCAGAAGAGTAGTCTGGGCTTCCGAAAAGATGAAGATGCAAGTAAAGAGAGAGTCTTTTGAACAACCAAGCCGACATAAAAATTCTAGCTCGTCCCACTCAGAGGAGATAGAGAAAAACAGCACTCGACCTCTATTATAAGCAACCATGCTTTGTTCTTCTAATCATCTTAACTTTATGTTACTTGATTCAACTAACATTTACACATCATTATTAATCTTTAACATATAAAATTTGATCAAAACATTCTTCGATTTGTTAATACTGCACTAATCTTTAATATATATATTTACAAAGAACATTCCACTTACTGGAAAGCATTTCTCAGAAAAATCTTCTTTAATGAAAGATATTTTCTATAAAAAAAATGTGACATTTACCGTCATACATAACACGCTTGTCCACTTTATGACGCACACGACAGTAATTGGTAGAAAATTTGAGCTTATCCACGTCGTGCAAATAAACCACAAAAAAGCAAAGTTGTTTCCAGTGGTGATGTTGATGGTGATGGAGTAATTGACTAATGGTAATGGTGATAATAATTGCGTAACTCATATGGAATTCAAGGCCTCTTGTATCTGTTGATCATTTCTTGTACGCAAATGAAATATTTCAACTTCAATAAATATAGAATAGCGACGTTTACCCAACCTTCGTAATTGCAGCTTATACTTTCCTTCCTAAACATGAATTTAAGTTATATACATAATGAATGCAATTTTTATATCATCAGTATTATTTAGCTTGTTATAACATTTTACTTATCATTTAATTTAAAATATTGGCGCTTCTCATTAAATGGAATTATTTGTCATTACATACCTTTTAATAGAGACCTAATTGTATACACCTCTTTTACTCTCTCAATGCAAATATTTTTCTTCTCATGTGTATTTGGTTGTGACATAAAAGTAAAACCAAATTTAAGGAATATATTGTTAAAAACGGATAGATTTTACACATAATAAAAGGAGGAGCCGGCTTGTATTTCATAATGATAAAGTTTTAGTGCTACAGCCCAAATCAACTTCCTTCATACAAACATAATAGTCAGATTAGAAACCCAAGCAGAAAAACCATGAAACAAACATCAAACAAACCTTTGTCAAAAAGATTTGCAGATGGTCAGTTCAATGGCTTTTGTAGTCTTATTAATAACACAAAGCTCTTAAAACACATAGTAATACAACAAGAAACATTTTGGTCTGTCTTGTTCATCAACAGTTGCAAGGGTCACATTGGCAGTTTGCTCCACACTTGCAGGCATTTCCTCCTTCTGTTGCTTTCTCAGCAGATCCCTCTCCATAGCTGCAATTCATGTAGCAATATTTACTCAGTTTCTTGCTATACTATAATTGTTTCTTCTTTTTCGAATTTAATTCATTGTGAGATTCCTCAAGTCATTTAACCATTTAAATTATATACTCTAACAAGGTACATAATTTTAGGTGCATCAAGTATATGATAAGCATCAAGTGCTAAAAACACTTTTAGTTGCTGAAGCTGTTTTAATAACAATTCCATCACTCGTTTGAATAGAAGTGTTGAAACTGATAATAAATGATTAGTGTTTTTGGTAAAAGAGAGATTAAACACTTTTTCAATTAAAATGACAGAAATATTCTTAAAAGCTATTTAAAAAAAATATAAATTCAAAAGTATTTTTACATAAAAAAGGAAGGATGATGAAATTAGAATAGAGAGATCATAAATTTTTTACCTTTTGAGAATAGTATTCTGTAGATTACAAAAATATAAAAGTAAAATCGTTAAAAGGTTTAATCAAATCAAAAGTAAAATCGTTAAAAGGTTTAATCAAGTCAAAAGTACTTATAAGTTGTAAAGTAAGTTAGGAGGAACCAATTTATGGCTTTTGATTGATTTTGACTTATGATTACTTTCTAAGAACTACTTATAAACTAGTTAGATCAGCTTATAAATTTAGTCAAACAATTTCTAAAAGGTCTTTTATATATATGGTTAGTATATAAAAGTTAATTAAATCATCATAACAAAATTTAGAGAATTCTAAGTTTAAAAATTAGACTAACTTCTTCACTGGTGCAACTCCCTCAATGATGGTAAAGGTGGTGGTGCTCTCCATGTCGGGGTACATCCCACATCTGCAATTAATTCATCAAAATCAAGAAACAATTTAATGGAGTGAAAGGAAAATGAAATTTTCAACTGGATCAGTTATACTAGTACTAAATATTTACAGTACTTATTAAGAACTTACCCTCCACAGCCACTGCCGCACTTGCAGCCAGATCCACAGCCACAGCTTCCTCCACAGCAAGACATTTTTTTTTTCTTGGAAAAAGATGAAGAATGGAGTGACAACTAAAGCAAGTTAAATTTCTTGAGTAGTTGTGGAATTGTGATGAATGGTGAAGCTGAGACTAGTAGGATTTTATAGCACAAGGGAGGAGACTTATTGGTGATTGTGTGATCGTATACTTGACACGTGGACAAATAATGGGGCTGTTTGAATTTTATTTGCGAATAGAATTTATATGATTTTATCCATGATAAATTATTTACTCAATCAACCTTTATTTGTTTAATCAATCGGTATCCAGAACCTATTCGTTATATTAAGGCACAACTACGCATATATACATCTTAAGGAAAAATATTTACGAAACGTGACGATAATTTTATATTTACAAAACATAAAATTATAAAACCTATACAAAACATGCTTTAAAAAAAAATTTTAAATATTTTTTTAATATATTTTTTTCGCTCAAAATTTAATATATGAAATGTGTATATCTCGCTCAAGGCTTAAAAAGTTCGCTCAAAATTTAGTGTATGAAAATGGTATGAAAAATGTACGAACTGTATATATCTCATTCAAGGCTTTAAAAATCAGCTCAAAATTGTGTGTATGAAAATAGTATGAAATTTGTATCTCGCTCAAGTCTTAAAATTTCGCTCACATTTTTGTGTATAAAGTTCATGTTAGATTTCTGTAAAATTAATACAACAACAACAACATTGTATACAACTTTATACAACATTCAAGACCTAAAATAATCGCTCTAATTTTTGTATATGAAATGTGTATATTTTACTCAAGGCTTAAAAAGTTCACTCAAATTTTATGTATGAAGAATGTATGAAGTGTGTATATCTCGATCAAGGCTTAAACATTACACTCAAAATTTTATGCATGAGAATGGTATGAAATGTGTATATCTCATCAAGACTTAAATTTCATTCACATTTTTCGTATATAATGTTCACATTAGGTTTACGGAAAATTAATACAACTACAACAACATCAGAACAACTTTCATACAATATTCAAGGCTTAAAGTTTTCGCTCACAATTTTGTGTATTAAAATTATATTAAAATTTTCGCTCATACATACACATTTCATACAGCTTTTATACACAAAAATTTGAGGTAATTTTTTAAGCCGTTGAACAAAAAAATAAAAAATAAAAAAATTTAAAAAAATATAAAAATTATTTTTTTATATTTTCTGGAAAAAAAATAAAAAAATGAAAAGCATATGAAAATCCGTCATGTTTCATAATATATCGTTATGTTTTGTAAATAAGGAAAACTATCATCACGTTTCGTAAATATTTTTCCTTAACATATATATATATATATATAGTTTTCCCTTAATGAATTTGGATTCGCTCGATAGAAAGCCCAATAACGATGGTGCTTTTAGGGGTAGACTAACTCGAATTGGAGATCCCTGATAAAAAATGTAGAAAATTTTACCATTTCACTACACCTTTTGATGATTTTTATTCAGTGACTTACTAAAAAATAAGTTAAAAGAGGATGATCGATATAGACGTAAAATGGAATGATAGAAATTTGTTTTAAAAGACCTATATAGTTTATTGAAATTTATGCAAATTTAGCGGAAGATATGATACAATGATTTTTTTTTTAATTTTTTTTTTTATATTCAATACCAATTATTTTGGATTAAATTTTGGTCATGTTAGTATGTTTTAGATCCATATTTTGCTAGAAGTCCAATAGTTTTGTTAAAGATTTACGTAATCATTAAAGATATAAAGAACTTAGATTTCGTTTAAGAATACCCCTGGAAAAGAGAATAAGCCATGAAGCTTGCTTGAGTGCAATGAAAATTTGAATTTCTTTTCTTAAAGTCCAAGGATAATGAGAATTGATCAGACAAAAAAATATCTTTAACGTGGGGTCCTTGAGATTCTATTAGTGCACAAATTTAGGTGAATTTTTCTTTGTACATTGATATCCGTTGAATTTTTCTTTGTACATTGGTCTCCATTTTGGGTTTCGCCGTCAATCTCAAGATTCGTAGACTTTGCTCTCCTAAAAATTGTACGTATTTAACTTAGATTGGTTATATATTTTAGATATATCCAGCTGGAGGCATGTTGTTGGGATATTGTCAAGAGAGAATTTCTTTTTTGACGCAACTTGCATTTGCTTATAAACAGATACTGCTAAAGCATTGACTAGAACATATCCGTATGCTGTCTCCATCAGTGTTTTCTTAATAACGTCATGTCCCGATCATCTTGCTAATCTTTATTAATTTATTAAGTATTCTATTTCTCTAATGTAAGCACAAAATAATATTGTCACTAAAACTTAGATAACTAGAAAAATTCACTTAGTATTGCCTGTTTTGTCTAAGTAGAAACACATATTATCTTAGTTTTCACACTTGTCACTCCAACCTTTTGATCACTAAGTAACCAGGCCCGTTCTTAACCGAGACTCAAGTTAAGCTTCGTCTAATCCGGATCATGTGGGGATAGGAGTAAATCATCTCGACTCTGGCGCATCTCGTCGAACATGGAGCACCATTGAGAACCCCAATTTTTTCTTCGGAGCCGTTTCTTTTTTCGCCCCCTACCTCGACATAGCTTTGCTTCTGGGTGTTCGGAAGAATCAATTTATTAAGTCTCCCTTCTTCATTGATTTGGGGGAAGGGCACCTTCTGCCAATTAAGAAACTAAACATCAACTAAGTGGTTGATGAAGATAATTAAGTTGACGTGCTGGAGTTGACTGCATGGACAACATAGTGGTGGTTGTTGGCACTTTGGATGATCCTAAAAATTTAAATGTCACAAAAAACATGGAAAAAAGAAGCACTAATCATTTTATTATACATATTTTAGGCGTTAACAACCAGTTGAAATTACATTATGAGTTTGGATATAGTATATTCCTAATCATTGTTAAACATTGTTTTCTCTTCCTACTGTTCTGTATAATGAAAAATAGAAAGTGCCTTTTTGGTACTTTTATTTCCAACCGTCCAATATAGTAGTCATGGATTATCAATTTACTTCTGCTTTATAAAGCAGAGGCTCCATTCTAGGCTACGTACGGCCCCCATTCATTTTAGGGTATTTAAAATTCTGAGGGTGGAGAGAACAAGATGCTTCACATATCTTTTACGAAAAAGAAAAGCATATCACTATTTTCAAACACTACCAGCAGCGCAAGGATTATTCCGTTTAGTTTCATAATTTATTTCCTCTTAGCACAAGTGGAGTTATGATTTGAAGTTTGAACTATATGCGGGTTTAAATTTTAAGATAGTAACATAAGATGTTAGTATGCGATTTTGAATTTAATTTATACTATACATTTAGTGAATTTCTTGATACACATATAAGGTTTGAATTATAATATCAGCCAATTTGAGTTAATCCGTAAGTAAGTAACTTAATTTCTAGCTCTGTCACAAAATAGAAAATGAATTAGGAAATTTCTGTTGTATTGATGTAAAAACTGATCAATAGTGCTGTACATTCTACCTCATTATATACAAGCAAAATGGAATCAAATGTAACAAAATATGCCATATTGCCATGAGGCTATTTTCTATTTGCTAAACTATCACTATCTCAATTTACAATTATTGCCTATACACAACTGATTTTGTCACTTATCATAATGGGCCAATTATCATTCTGGGCCTTTCATTTGACACAATCAGCTGAAGCCCAAATGTAATTTTCAGCCCATGTGTTCTATCTTAGCCCAATGCTAATAGGAGCTTCTAGAATGCCAACACTTCCAAAGCTTTGAGTCAAACACTTCCATTTCAAACTCTCTTGTGTTCTTGACCGGATAAAATGGTGGAAACTTCTCCAACACTCTGCTCCTACTGATTTGCTCCTTGACATAGGTAATCGCAACAATGAAGCCTATCGACTGAAATTAGCTTTGAGTTAGAGGAATGGCTTGCAATTCAGAACATATACAATATAATTTGCATATACTATATAATTTGCAAATAAAATATGCTTATTTCATGCGTATTATCGATCTGTCTTTCGGTATTATTAAATCTTTTTTGAGCACTGAAAATGAAACAAACATTTTTTTTTTTCCTCGTGAATTGCTTGACGTGTTAACCAAAAAGCTTTGCAACTTATACCAAAGTCAAAATTATACAAACTGATAATATCTTTTCTGTAAAGCTTTGTTTTGGTAAAAGGGTATCACGTATTTTCAGGGGAAAAGAAAGTGCATACAGCATATTATATATTAAAGTTATAATCTAGTGGTAGGACTAGATGCCACAGAAAAACCATCATGATCGCTAAGAACTATTCCTTCTATTTAATTTGGCCTGTATGATTGTTCAGCACTGATGAACTTCATGTTTTAGACCTTCTTTCTAGCTCTAGTACATAGTGATTTAATTAGATTTAGCGAATACATAAACATGAACGACACACAGATATTGTGTCCACATATAACACATGAGCCCAACACAATGAGTATGACTGCAAGCCTTGGACCTAAATTAAGTTTTAAAGCTTAGCTTACGAGGTGAAAATTACCCAAACCTACATGTAGAGACTAGTAGCTTGTTTGGCCAGACTTCTAAAATGAGCTTATTTTAACAAGTACTTTTCAAAAAAGCACTTTTGGCGAAAAATAGTTTGCATTTGGCCAATTAATTAAAAAAGCACTTTTGAGCGATATTATTGTTTAATGTGTTTTAAAAAGTGTTTCTATTTGTATTTTTCTCAAAAGTACTTTTCAAAAAAAAAGTTTTTGAAAAGCTATTTTTTTTTTTAAAAAAATGCTTCTACTTCCTAAATAATTATTTTCTCCCAAAATCTTGCCAAACACCTCACTTTTTTTTCAAATAAAGACTTATTGAAAAAAATAAGTCTTTTAAAAAAATAAGTTTTACCAAATACATGTTTATAGAACTAGTTCAATCTTTCAATTAACGTGGAACAACAATCTATATGTCATGTTTAGAAATTGGTCTTAAGCCAAACTCGCAAGAATAACTCCGAGAGTTAGTATTGCCCAAGATTATATATGAGACAACCATTCCCTCAGCACTCAAACTCTCGCGACAATATTCGAGTTCTAATATCAACTTATTTAGCTGGTGCCATAATTCCTTTAAGATAACCCAATGCTGCCCCAAGTCTACCGTATATGTGTGTACTATACTGGAAAGTAAGCTAAGCCCATAATTTTCATGGGCTCTACTAATAGGTCCTGTAATTTTAGCCCTATCTCGAGAAAATTGCTATAACTAAGTTACATTTTTTTGCGCGGATTGTCCTTCTTTTGGAGTGGTCTTTAATTTTTATCCTCCGTTTAAAAAAATGGCCGAAAATACCCAGAGGTTTGAGGTTCTAACCACAACTTAGTAAAAAAAAAAAAAAATTCGTAAGGCAAGACTTTGCAAAAGGTCTAGCTTACGGCAGACTTTACCTGAAGGATAACTTCTCCGGCAGACTTTGCCTTAAACATAACTAAAAGTTTATCATACAAAGCAAAGTCTGCCTTTTCAGGTAGACTTTTACTTTTGCCTTAACGAAAAGTCTACCGCGTAAGGCAAACTTTTTACAAAGCCCTGCCTTGGAATTTTTTTTATAATTTTTATGACTAAATCGAGTTCGAACTCAGAACCTTGAAGATTTTAGGTAAAGGATAAAAATTAAAGACCAGCAATTTGAGGGCTAAAAATTAAAGACCACACCCAACGAAGGGCAATCGTGCAAATTGCCCACTGAGTTATCCATATTAGGCCTCAGGGCTGTGAAGGAATATCTATGACAGGTTTAGCCTTTGATAAAGCCCAATGAATCTTTATGAATGCCAAAAAGGGATTTGCAGAATGAGGGGAACTGTCTCAAGAGAGAGCACTGACCTTAGTTTTGACACAATCCTTCTCACTGCGTTACCCGTAAAGTATTTGCTGGAAACAACGAAGCTATTATTGTACATATTTGGAAGGAGGCGAACAATTTTGCTGACTGTTCGGCATATGAGCGTCACAAACATGTAAAAGATTTGATAATCTTGAAAGCTGCGTTCAAGGAAATATGAAGTTTTATCTACTGGCGGATTCAAGCCATCTAGCTTATGAAAGATATTAAGTAACTTATTGCTTTCCCAATGTACCCAAAAAAAAAAAAATTAAGATATGCCATTTTTGCTCGTATGAAACTTGAAGAATCTAACAACAGATTGGCCAAGACCGCTTAGAATATATAGCTAGTTCTTGTTAGGATTTTGTCCTATTTTCTTATCATATTTAGATTTTACCTTTTTTTGAGCAAAGTACAAAGAGTTTACCATATCTGGTTTTATTTTTTCCAAAAGGAAAATTTTAATATTTCAAATTTAGATAACATCTTTCTTGGAGGAAAATATTTTAGACCTCTATAAATTAAAGAATTCCTCTCATATAATAAAATACAATATCATTCGCCATGTAGTCATTTAAAGAGTCTTGTTCAGGGAGAGTTTTTCTCTCAATAGTTTTTATGTTTTTTAATAGTTTTCTCATATGTAGGCCAATTGGCCAAACCAAATTAAAATTATTATGCATATTTTAGTATAATCTCTTTTGTATCTGATTTATCATCGATTAAGATTTGTAATTATTAGCTTCCGCATGACGCCCTGTTATTTCGAACCCATCAAGTATTCGAGCCAATGATTTAACGAGGTTGAAGACAGGTTCAAGGTGAGTTCAAATCGACAGCAAGCAATTTGGCGATAATGAAGAGTTGTCAAAAAAAAAAAAAAAAATGAAGTGCTAAACGTGGAGACGAAGTTTCGATCATGTTTTCAACATTCCTGCTACTGCATCTTTAAAAATAAAAACAAAATATTTTTTAAACCATTCTTAACCCATAATATTTTTAATATATTTTTATATAACCGTAGCAAGTAACAGGGATGAAGATTATGTGAAGAAGAGGGATCAAATTTTGTCAAGAGAATTCAGGCTAAAAGGGGAGATTTGTGTGGGTATTATCCTGATTTTCTTACCATATATGGATTTTACCTTTTCTTAAAGTAAGGACAATTTTTTTTACCATATTTGGTTTTATTTTTTCCAAAAGAAAAATTTTAATATTCCATATTTAGATAACCTCTTTATTGGAGAAAAATGTTTTAGACCTCTATAAATTGAAGAATCTCTCTCATACAACAAAATACAATAGGATCCATAATGTAATCGTTTAAAGAGTCTTGTTTAGGGGGAAATTCTCTCTTAATAGTTTTTATATTTTTTAATAGTTTTCTCATATGTAGGCCAATTGGTCTAACCACACTAAAATTATTATGCATATTTTAGTATAGTCTTTTTTGTATCTGATTTATCATTGATCAAAGTTTACAATTATTAGATTCCGCATGATATCCTCTTATTTCGAACCCAACACGCATTAGGTGAAACACTTTATACTACTCAACCGAACATGTGTGTAAATATATACATTGAGCAAACCAAAATTCATGTACATAAATTTATCCAAAGAAAGAACAAACCAAAATCAAGCAACTCTGCAGAGTCAAAAACCTCTTAGTTCTTCCAAAAGATCATTAAAAATCATGTCCTCTAATTCAAGTGCCAAACATTCACTTTCTAACTGAAGATTCATCCAACCATCATCCCTTTTCAAATCTTGATCCACAATGGCATCGATCGATTCTTGCTCGGGTTTCAACCTCAACAAGGCACCTACATTATTGCATACCTCTTCAATCAGTCGATTTTCCAGCATTGAACGAACGCGACAACAATAGGATAAGGCCTTAGGGTAGTATGTGAATGATCTGTCATACATTTGGACTAAAACCTCATTGACCAAATCAAATAGTAGCTGATGATGACAGCAGAAATCGAAGCCTTCGAGACAACATTCTTGTTCTTGATGCGGATGCCACAAGGACTCAAGTTCTTGAACTACTGAAGGGTTTAACACTTGGGCTTGTGAGTACCATGTTGTCTTGAAGTAATTGCTTGAGAAACCGGAATGGTTAAGAATATCCCTCACGTAAAACAAGTCCGCGTTTTCCTTTCTGTAAGATTTGCTATGTTGATCTGGTTTTGCAAGATTAGCGACATCAACATTCTGTTTAACAGCAAAACCTGAGCCAAAAGAAACAAATTAACTACTACAACTTACCTAGAATACCTAATGAATTAAGGATGTCATTAAAGAGAATGCCTTTGTATATATAAGAACTAGAAATATTCAAAAAATTTGAAAGAATTAACCCAAATAGCCACCCACCTAACCGCTTCAACGAAATATAGCCGACAGATGTATAATATATGTATAAGCCACGTATAACATATGTACAACCGTGTATAATCGGTGTATAATTTATTATACTGGCTAGGAAAAGTAAATAGTAAATCCAACCAACTATTTTTGTAAAGCCAGGATTAGTGAGAAAAACAAACATACCTTTTGAAATTTGGAACTCTGCACAGTTGGAAATGTCCTCTTCAAAACATATTTCAGAACTTTGAACCACATCACTTGGGATTGATTCATTGCATTTTATCTCTTGTTCTTCATAAGAGTTTCCTTTGAACACTATTGCCTCGTCGATGGTCTCTGAACGGTCTTTGACCTCTGCATTGTCTTCCTTTTCTGTCTTTGGTATTAAGCTTGTTACAGTTTCTACTGTCTTAACAACCTCACTTTTGTCTACTTTTTCATTTTTGCATCCGGTCTCTTTAGGGGCGCATATCGACTTCTCTTCTCTCTCAACTTCAGCTCTCATGTGTGAGTTTCTCTCCTCTATGGTCTTAATTAGCCATTCTGAAAAATGGGCGTCACCAGCCACCCCGTTTGGTAGAAATGAACAAGCCTCGGAGTAAGATAGAGAACGGATCTTTCTGAATGGCACCGATGGTGGTACCTCGTATTCGCTAGTCAATTTCAAACTCTTGGAGGGATTCAAGTTCACTTCCTTTCTAAAACTATATTCAAATAATTTAGTATATCTATCCATGGACTCATTCAGAGAGGAACTCCTCCTATGCATCATTGTATTTTTGCTAATGTCACAGCCATCAATTTCACAATTGCCATTGGACTTACTTTCATATTCTCCATTCAGATTTTCAAACAATTCACAAGTAGAGTCCTGCTTAATTCCTTCTTCTGCATCGACGAGCTCTTCATTATTTCCTTTATTATCATCCAGGAAGCCTAAACTTGTGAAGATAGTCTTTGCATAATTGGACAAAGATCTCGTTCGAGTAACACCCGCCAGTCTTTCTCCTTTTGCGGAAGACCAAACTTCATTCTTCTTGTCCTCAAGCTTACTTGGTTTGAAGTTTGTTCTTCGAGACAAATGAGACACGGGGTATGATCCTGACTTAGTTAGTCTTGCTTTCTTGTTTGAAGCCAGCTGACCGCGGGAAAAATTCTGATACCCTGCTTCTGATTCCCTCAAAATTTCTAGTAGTAACTCTGCATGATCTTTAAGTTGAGATTTTAAAGCATTCTTATCAGTGGAAGTATCATATGCGTTGATGGCATTCATCCGTTCCTTATCTGGAGATCCAGTGCCTCCATTCTCCACATTCACGGGAACCAAAATAATAGGATGTTTTTTGTTACTGCGTTTTTCATTTAGATCGTGTTCTGTAGGTTGGTTAGTAGAGCCTGATTTCTTCTGCTTAGGCCTCTTCTTTTCCTTATGCACTTCCTCAGCAATTAAAGCTTTTATTTTAGCTTTTAGAGACCTTCTGTTGGACCCTTTTGATTTTCTGGTGCCCTTGTCAGCCTATTGATATGATAACATTAGTCTTCATCAAAATTGAAACATTTGGACACTGATAAATCTACAAAAGATTGATCATAAAGCGCTCAATAATACTTACCAAGAACTCATGACTTTCGTTATCATCCAGAAGCGTTTCTAGTTCACTAGTATCTTGTCCAACCAAATGTTCTTTGAAAGTATTATTGCCTATTGAAGGTGAATACAAGAATTTGTTAACACTGAATTTAACAAAACCACATATTCCAGATAGTGAGTTCAGTGTTTTTACACCTTCGAGTCACGTTAGCAGCAATAACATGAATACCAGCTTTTCATAACATACATGATCTAATAACGGAAAATAAAGTAGGTAATCTGTCATAACAAGTTAATTACACTGATAGCGTAAAAATTCTTCATATTGTCGCTGTAGATAACTAAAATGCGGAGGTAACTTACTTCTGATATGTCTGCTTCCATCACTTATACTGGAGAGAGATTTCTTCTTTACACGAGAGTGCCAACTATGGTAGCCAAGTGCATGTACTAACCCCCACATACAACCTGGATGTATATTCATATCCTCATCTTCATGATTGACGTGCCTACTCCACTTGCTCTTTCCCATAGTATAAATTTTGTGAATCTTGTTCTCTAGCCTGATAAGAATAGACCATCCAATAATCAAAAACCCCATATAAAATCTCTTGACTATAACATAACTGAACTCAGGACTCAGAAAATTAACAGGTTGAAATTCTATAAATCCAATGAACTATTTCAACATATTTAGCAGCTATGTACAGTAAGTTCTGGGAACTGCGTATAAAATTCATGGAGCTACACTGTTCTTGTAAAAGTTTCTTATTTCCTTTACAATATCAAACAGGGGCAGAGCTAGTGGGGCTGAAGGATTCATTCGAATCAATTGTATATATAAGGTTATTTTTTTTAATCATATATGTACAGTAGATGTTGAAACATCTTGGTGAAAATCATGTCTCCGCTGCTGATGTCAAACAAGGCTCGGATAGATAAAAACATAAAAAGGAATCAAGAAATAAATATCATCGAATCAAAAATGTTTTTTCTTGCAATAAATATTCATTAAGTACAGAAACAAATGTTTGCCAATACCAATTCAAATGTTAAAAACAGAGATCAAACTGAAAATCTGTCACTAATAATAGAAGGGCAGAAGGGAAACTCATCTTTTCTATTATACATAAATACTAATAATACCAAATTTCCATACTGACTAATTAAACAAACCCCATGATCTTGAATGAAAAGAAGAACTAAGAAGACAAGTAAACTGACAATTAATTGATGGAACTACCAAAGAAGTCTAACAAAGACAACCACCAACAAAAAATAAAACGGAAGTAAACACCAGAAAGCGAGAAATTTCGTCACCTTTGAGCTGAGAAGCAGAGGTTGAAAGCTAACTAAGTCCCCAAAAGCTGCTGATATTTGGAGGCTTTTGGGATTAAAGTTAAGTAGGAGAGATAAATTAAGAGAAATTTATTGTGTTTGGCATAAAAGTAAGTAACAGAAATCACTACTATTATGAAACTGCCTTAGGCTATAACGTAAAAGGAGATACAAGGAAAAAGCAAGAGGAGAACAGGGGAAAAGGTCTAAGTTTTATCAACCACTTTCAACATAGGACCAAATGAAAGCAGACTCCAAAGTAGCCTCCAATTTAGGCGCCTTTTTTACCCGTCAAACTACTAGTATTTCTTTTATTTCTGTACCCTGATAGCGATTAGCGTATAGTATGAATTTTTATATTGCAGTTCACCTAAAAAAATTAACTATAGCTAACTATAGTATAATAATGGACTACTTTTTATGTCTTAATTTATATATGATGCTTTTCGTTTATCAAAGATTGAAACCATATAAACTTTGATTGAAGAATTGTAGTAACTTATAGTAGTAATACTTTTTTTATAATTTTAAATATTTAAATTTTCACATTAAATTTTTTTATTTAGTCCCAATTTTGCTTCAAAATTGAGTCAAATTGACTCTCTAAAAGCAAAAAGTACCACATAAATAGGGATAGAGAGAGTATGAAATTAGCAATTTGAAAAACAAGACATGCAACATGTTATAACAGGTTAAATTATAACTAGAGGGTATAAAATTTACACATTAGAGTATACAAGTTAAATCTTAATTATTACTACTAATAAGTATTCCATAATCTCATTTTATGTGAAGATATTTGATTGAACTCGGAGTTTTTTTTTTTTAAAAAAGACTTTTAAAAACCTGTGATCTTCCAACATGCCATGGGATTTCTACAACTCTGAAATAATGCCATTAAGAAAAAAAAAGTTTAGAGTTAAATTATCTTCAATTATATAAATGTTTTTTTCAGAATAAACTTAATGCATCACATGAAACAGGACAAACGAATTTATTAAGTATTGTTTGCATATATTTAATAGTCAAAGTGTGGACAATGCGATAGTAAATTAGAAGCCAAGACTCCAAAGAATAGGTCAAAGGGGTGAGTGAAAGAGATAGAGTCTTTAATTAGATAACCAACCGCGTAATTAAAATAACAACTCAGAAAAAAGAAGTCACGAAGATGGGGGTCAGACCAACAACAAGTTTTGTTGGTTTTTCAAGTGTGCGCTTAGCTCTGATTTAGTGCTGAGCTGCTCAATTGCAAGGGGACATTATTTAGTTGGTTAGTTGTTGGATGTTCCTTGTCTAAAAACTACTCTCTCCATTATCCAAAAACTATAAGTTTTATAGTTAAAAGTTATAATAAATTGATTTTTCAAATAGAATTAGTGTCATTTTTCCGGACGCAATTCGAAGAGTATTATATAACCATAAAAATTTTATTCCGTGCATTTGAAAAGTTTGTACGTATTTTATGTAAGGTTGTGGTGCTTAGGTGATATCTAAACAAGAGAGCCGCATCGTAATTAGCTTCCTAGCTTTGTGATGTCACTTAACTTTCATTTTATAGCACTAAAATCACTAACTTGCTATTATAATGAAAAGAATCTCAACTTTACTTAAGTAGAAAATTCAAATAAACTATTTTTTGTAATTGTAAAATCAGCCTAAGTATCACAATAAGCGTTAAGAAAAAAATAAAATAGACATTTTATATGATACTTAGATAAAATTGAATGACTTTTTAGTTACAAAAAAAATATTTTGTGTCTTGTTATGATTCTTAAGCAAAACTTAAATGATTTTTTTGTTATAAAAAGTACTAGTCTAATGACTTTTTGTGATAATTGAGCAAAGTCGATTGAATATATTATAAAAATTAATTTAGCGTCTTTGATGCATAAAATAAAAGCTGAATCAGAGTGACCATCAACAAAATCAACATGTGATATTTTAACGCATTTTGCCGCTCAGCCAAAATTAATTCAGCCCCAAGTTTAGTGGGTAATTACTTTACTGTATAAAAATTCCAAACAAAAAAACTAATCTTTTAGAAGTTCGAAGGCAAAATCACGAGAAGTACAGTTGTCAAAATCAACTTATTATATGAGGTCTTTATATTTGGCTAGCTTAACAAGCCAGCATATTGGCAACTTACACCAAATCTCATTTCAAATGACACAATCTTCGGTTTGAGGCAGAATTTCACTAGGTGACATACCTTTTACGTATTGCTCGGGCTATCAGTCACACCATATATTGTGTATTACATATTCGCAGCAATTTTTCGCGGCAATTAGCATACACCTTCTTGGTAAAAGAAAAAGATGGAGATAATTATTTTTGCATGTAGGCTCGCTTGTCGTTTATTTGGACATTTGTAAGAGAAAAGTCAATCTGATTTATGGAAAATCAACAGTTAAACGAATCTTTATAAGGACCACACGTCCTTATAATAGTTCTTACACCTATTTGTACCTTCCCTTACGTTTCTTTTTCTTGTTTGTTTTTTGCTTCCTCTTTTTTCACAAACGGGACCGTGTAAATTAATACTCCTACGACACAAAAACTAGTACTATTATTTGATTATTATGATTAAAAAAGAACAGCTCAACTCATTACATTAAACTTTCGCGAGTCTGCGAAAGTGTCGGACCATATTGAGTCTTTACAAGCAGTATTACTTTTGTATTTATCAAGAGAATGTTTTCATCCAGGTGCCATGAATTTTGATGAAGAGGTTAAAAAAATGTGACGTCTGAAATTAAAAAACATGTATTTTCTTATTAAAGAAATTCAAAATATTTCATATATATATATATATATATATGAAATGTTATGCTTTTACCCTATTTACACTGATATAAATTCTCTTTCTTGCATGTAGCTCCAAAGACTAGTTTTGAACTCTTGACCTTCTGATCACATAATGATAATTATTATATATCGTACTCAAAGATTTTCCGTCGAAACATAGTTCTAATTGATTAGGTTTCTACTTAAGTTTGGTAAAACCAAGGCTTCGCCATTTCATAGTAACAAAGGGATTGTAAATCTCTTATTTCGAAGGTGTTGAAAAAGCATCCAAATTAGACTGATGAGACCTACTTCCGAGTCCTAAAAGTGGGCGGTGTGGACAGTGGACTTTTGACTAGTGCGATTATCTTTAATCCCAATTTGCATTTAAAATAATCCATGATGCTAAACATCCCTTGCTTTTACGTCTTTATTGAGTATGACATCTAATATTATCAGCTTATAGCTTTAGGCTACACATTGGACTAAATCAAAGCTTCATATATCTGGGCATAATGTTCGTTAAAGACTAGTAGTTATTCTTTGAAATCTTTCATCTAGAATCAATGCGGAATGCTTTGGAATGAAAATAGCCACAAGTTGGTGACAACAGAAAAAGTAAGCTGCCGAATAAATTAATGATTTGGATTTTCGTGTACAAATCCTGACTATAGAGTTGGAAAATAGTACTATATGAACACTTGACTTGTACTAAATGAAACGTAAAACTGGTCGAAGTTTTTAGTCTTTGAGATGCCGTGTTGAAGTCCATCTTTGGGTATTTCTAAAAATCATAAACAACCCCCCACCAAACTTCCTTCATACGAAAATAAAGAAAATAATAGTCGTTGACATATTTTATAGAGTTTAACTAGTATTTATACGAATTTATATAAGGGAGTTCAAAAATATAAAAATGTCATACTTGGAGATTTGAATTTATGACCTAAAGAATTTTGAACCCTTTACACTTCTACACTAGAATCTTCTCTTATATTGTATTAAGGAAATTTACATTTATATATAACTACAAAAATTGTTTTCCCCTATTTACACCATATAATTTTCGATGGCCGGAGTTCAATTGAACACCCTTGACTCTATATAGTTCTGCCTCTGCTTAAAATCAATTACGCACATATAATGTTTTATAGCAACTATAAAAACAATAGCTTGCAGCCCATGGTAAGTGACCTGAGGCTGTCACCATAAATAAACTATGCCTATAATGTAAATTTCTTTTATATCATCCAATATATAATATAATCTAATTTTTATATACGTGAGGAAGAAAATGAAATAGAAAGTGACTGGTGCTGGTCCTCGTGTTGTCCAGTACTCCAGTTGACCAGTTCTATCAAAACCTATAAGGTTAAATACATAAAAAAATTGTAACGTATTACTTTCTTATTAATTATGACGCATATATTTTTCTTATTTTTTCACGGAAAAAAAACCTATTACCCCCTGAAAACTTGATTATTTTTTCTATATTTTTGTATTTTTTGTATTTTTCAAAGTTTTTTGATGAACTAGTTTTTTTGAACTTTTTTTTTTGGTTAAAAATATGAATGTACTTTTTGAATATTTTTTCGAATATATTTTTCATATATTTTTCAATATTTAAAAAAAAAAAAAAAAAAAAGTGATGCTCAGTTTGCGAAATATAGGTCAGTGGAGAGTGTTGCACACTCTCCGCCACATTGGTATATATTCACGTCACTGACACATCACATGCCACTTTTCCTTTCTTTTTTTTTTTGGTCATTTGATTTTTCTTTTATTAATTATATTTACACTAATTAACCTCTAATTAACCATTAAACCATTAATTTTGTCTTCTTCATCACTAAACCCTTCTTCTTCTTCTTCTTCATTTCAAGAAATCCATCAACCCATTTTCTTCCTCCATTAACACACACACATTCAACCCATTTTCTTCAAAATTAACAACACACATTCAACCCATTTTCTTCCTCCATTAACACACACACATTCAACTTATTTTCTTCCTCCATTAACACACACACACATTCAACCCATTTTCTTCCTCCATTAACACACACACACATTCAACCCATTTTCTTCCTCCATTAACAACACACATTCAACCCATTTTCTTCCTCCATTAACACACACACACATTCAACCCATTTTCTTCCTCCATCAACACACACATTCAATTTCTTTCATCAATCATAAATATTTTTTCAAGAAATTAACCAACCAATTTTCTTCCTCCATTAACACACACACATTCAACTCATTTTCTTCCTCCATTACATGCACACATTCCTCAACCCATTTTCTTCCTCCATTAACACACACACATTCAACCCATTTTCTTCCTCCATTAACACACACATTTAATTTCATCATAAACCCCCTTCTTCTCTCTTCTTCTTCTTCATTTCAGGCCCCCCCCCCCCCCCCCCCAAAAAAAGAAACCACACCCGAAAAAAAAATAATTCGAGATTGTACGGATATAGCAAAGAAACAAAACCAAATACTCAAATTTAATTGTCTTCTCTTGATTAACAAGAATCCCAACACACACACCTGCAAGACCCAACAACACCAACAAACATAAATCCTAGTTTCTTCCCCCAATTTGCCTTCTTTTTCGATTTCCCATGAGATTTATCTTGCTTTTTATCGTTATTTTTATCGTTGTTAGAGTGTTTACTCTCCACGGTTGTCGTTTTCGGAGCAAAATGCATAGATTTTGGAGGTGGTGGTGGATGGCGGTGGTGATGACGTGGCAGTAGTTGAGGTGGTGATAATGGTGGTGATAAAGGACTCACATTTTGCTGAGATAAAGGACTCACATTTAGCATTTGGGTTGGTCTCCAACCAAGCTAAATCTTCTCCAAAATCAATAAAGATTGAAGCTTTAACAATTGGGCATATGAATGTGGAAGAAAGGGAGGGTGGGGGTGGGTGAGTGGATATAAATAAATTTTTAAAAACTAATTTTTATTAAAATATAAAAACTATTTTTACTGCCCTCACTCGCCATTTTTAAATTATAATTTTTTTTTGGTGCCATGTCAGCCTAAAAGGCCACAAAAATACTGAAAAAATAAGGCCAGGGGGGTAATAGGTTGCCCGCAAAAGTTGGGTGTGTCATAATTAATCCGAGTATACGTTGAGGGGGTATTTATGTATTTTCCCAAAACCTTATCATATTTCCATTTCATATGGTTGTTTTCTCTCCATTTCTTTCTCATGGAATTTTAAAATGTTCGTCGGGTTATTATTGTTAATTACCAACCCATAATATTCGAAGTGTTTATTAAGCTTTCATACCTTTCCCATGCAACTTTAGTATTTTACTTGATGTTAAGACTACCAAATATTGACATTTAAAACGAATTAAAAAACATGTTTCACCAAAACAGTGATTAAAAACTACCACTAGTTATAAAGTACACTGATGGATAGATAAAAGAATAGAATAGAACATATATAAAGAAACTAAGTTGAAGAAGTGAGACATGTAAGATGTGATGAGAAAGAACCTTTTATTTGTCCTCTTTGTTTTTGCTTTCTTGAGGTATAAAAACGGAAATGGACAAACGTTTTTGACATGGGTGGAATGAGAAGCTTGCGATGTTGGGCTTCAGTAGTTTGAAACAATGTTTTAATTGGCGGGGGCGCAAGGCGAGGTGTTTTACACAGAGAGGCGTAAGCCCCGAGACACGGGGCATAAGTCCCATGAATCTACGGGGCGTATGGCTCATGTTTCTTTAATTTTATAATTTTATTACTAAAAATAAGTAAAAGTAAAGTTTTCATTAAAATTCTGCAAATAAATTCAATTAAACCACTAATAAGTTAAAAATAATTATTATACATATGATTTGAGAAAAGTAAAAACACAAAAAATGGTAATAGCCCAGATAATCTTTAAAATGAAATCTTCATTCACTTCATCATCAATTTCTAGATCTATTAGTCCTTCCCGGCCTCAACTAATATTTGCACTGACTTTTATTTATATATCCAAAGATGGAGAATGGCAATAATTGTAAGAGCAATGACAATAAATGGATAAAGTTGCTTCACGAACATAGTCCTATGAAATATCTATCATATCAATTTCAGGCATAATCATCTAAAAAAAACTATTTATGACAGTTTTATTTGCTATGCGAGTTGCTTTTTTTTTATTTACGTATTTTAGAAAAAATCAGTACAACATGATAACATAAAGTATAAATATCATTATACCAATAATAAAAATCATAATTTATAGTAAAAATACTTTTAAAATAATAAAAATCAAATTTAACGGTCGGGGCGTACGCCTTTACGCCCGGGGCTTACGCTTTTGCGCCCGGGACTTACGCCCCAAATTCTAGGGCGTACGCCCTATGGATCTACGCCTTTCATTTACGCCCCGGAGCGTTTTTGGTACGCCCCGCCCCAAAAATGCCTATGAAAACACTAGTTTGAAACAAGAGCAAAAAATATATATGTACATAGTAAAACTATATATTTACATAACATGACGATACTTTTGAGTTTACAAAATATATCAATGATTTCTTATAAAATCTATACGAATTAGGTAAATTAAAAAGAAGCAAATAAAACACAGTAAATAACTTAAAGACACTATTCCCTTATTTTATCCACTTTTCTCTCCCCATTCAAAATTAACAGATTTTATTCCCTGATTTTCTCCAACTTTTGATCCCTTATTTCATCCACTTTTCTCACTCAATTTAAAATTAAGAGATATTGTTCCCTAATTTTCTCCAACTTTTGCTCAAAAAGTCCATCCTAATCGGTAATTCTCTCATTCAAAATCCATACATAGTCAATTTATGAAAACCTATTGATGTTCTATTGATGCTGCTTCTCCGCCTCTGTGCTTATAGAAAAAACAATTTTTCGGATCGGCGGTGATGGAGTTTTGGATCTAGGGACGGTTCTAAAGGTGAGAAGAGGACGAAACAGAGGTGTTGTTATAGTTGTGGTGTTTCAGCCCTATTTTTTTTGGTGTTTTAGGTGGCTCCCCATTAATGCTTCTCTGTCACCTGAATATACCAAAGGAAGTGAATTCCCAAAATCCCTCAAGAAAACTCAATGAAGATGCACTCCCTAATGTCAGATCCCTTGAAGTTTCGGGAGGGGGAAAGGGGGGTTGGGGATGTACAATGTTCATACACAAGAAAACATATATGTATAATTTTTGTATGCAAGATGCATACCCATTTGAAAACCAATTTCTCTTCCTAAAAATAAGACCAAAATTGTGGGTATCCCATTAAGCCCAAATCTAGCATACTTTGTAATTTTATTGATATGTTTTGTAAATAAGAAAAAGTATCCTTATGTTTTGTAATATGGAGTTTTAAGTAGTATTATTAAGTCATTTTTCATTGAAACAATCTTACGTAACGTCTGGACTCTAGAGCCCAAAAACAAAGGGGAACTTTCAAGTACATTTTTGTGTGTGGATTGTCCATCAAAAGCACTGGTCTTTAATTTTTGTCCCTCAAATTGGTGGTCTTTAATTTTTTCCCTTCGCCTAATACCTCAAGGTTCTGAATACGAACCCTAGCTCAGTAAAAAAAAAAAAAAAAAAAAAAGGAATTTCGCAAGCAGAGTTCAAAACTCTGCCTGCAGGTATAGTTTCGCATTCAAAACTCTGCCTTGCGTTTTTTTTTTTTTTTACTGAGCCGGGGTTCGAACCCTAAACCTCATGGTATTAGATGAATGGCAAAAATTAAAGACCACTAATTTGAGGGGCAAAAATTAAAGACCACTCTAAAATAAGGGCATTCCTGCGAATTGCCGCTTCAAATATGTACCATCCAACTAAACAGTTTGCACTTCCTGTAGCTTCATTTTAATTTGCACTTCACTTAGCCATAAATGTCCAAACGTCTGTCCTCTTCTTAATTCTTTACTGTTTCTTCTTTCCATCCACCAGGTCACCCCTTTCTGGCCTTATCTCAAATCCTAATCTTTATTCTTTTCATTTTGGACAACAATTTTATTTTAATAAATTGTTAATAAACACACAAACACAATAATGTTAATGCAATGCATTTCCCAAGCATTTTTCCATGGATTGTATAACTGTATCCTTCTCGAAGTATTACTAGCCTTTTATTTCATTAAGGAAAAAAGATACAGGGAGAAAAGTAGAGATGTCCATCACCATTATAACCTCATAGCAATCTCCATTTCCACCACCACGTAATAAAACCATCACCTCCACAAAACTTCATAAACCCATTTATGCACCACTACACCAACACTACAACTTCATCCCCACCTCCACACTTGCTCTCTGCATCAAGAAAATAGCCGCAAATTCGCAACAAAAATGAAAAGAAATGTAAAGGTCTACCAATAATCCAGCAGAAAATACCAAACTTTCACCTCAACTAATCTTGCAAGAATCACATTGAGGAATCTATAACAATCCGAAAAGAAGGAGAAGTGAAACTCAGATCTAAAGAAAAAGTGTTAAGAAGGAGAAATAAAACTCAAATCCAAAGAAAATGAGATAAAGAACCAAATATCAATTTCTCATAAATCCAAGTCCATGAATAAGATATAAATATCGTATACTTAATGTATAATAGTTTATAAATTTGTATATACACCTCTTATACACTGTTATATAGTATATTTATGTTACCTTATATGTTTGTACAATGTATAAGTAGTGTATAAAGATGTATAAATGTGTAAATATATTGTATAACAATGTATAAAGGTGTATATATACCTCTGATACATTTTTATATAATGTATATACACTCCTGAGAGGACTTATAACTCAAATCAACTTCATTTTCTCTCAATATTCAACCTATAAATGAAAAAAAAAAAATATTAAAACTCCACTAAAACCCTCCATTGGATTAACAAAATAGCTTTCCTCATTGTAAAATGTTTGAAGCTCATAGGGAGGAGATTCCACCAGTTAAAAGAATTTTACCATTGTAATCACCGATAGCGGTGAACAAAATAATGCTGCCATGGGTCAGTTAAATTGATTTGATGTTGAAGGGAATACATAGAGAAACAAATAGAATAAGAAAGGAGAGAATATAAAATAGAGCATTACCAGAGATTTTTTCTCTTGTTATTGTATTTGAAGTTGTTGGGGGTGAGGATAGGAATGGGGGTGGGGGAACAGAAGAAAAAGAAATATGTTGTTTTCTCTGTAGCACAAGAATAGAAGAAGACTTACGAAGAAAGAAAACTAATGTCGTTAAAATATAAGACTAGGGCTAAACTGGGTAACACTTTTTCTTCTTCTCCACTTTTTCTTCTTCTCCATCCACTTCTTCTCCTTTCTCGTCTTCTCCTTCCTCTTCTTCTGCTTCCTCCTCTTCTTCTCCTTCCTCTTCCTCTTCTTCTTCTCCTCTTATTCCTCCTCCTCCTCCTCCTCCTCCTCCTCCTCCTCCTCCTTCTTCCTCCTCCTTCTTCGCTTCTTCTTCTTCTTCTTCTTCTTCTCCTTCTCCTCCTTCTTCTTCTTCTTCTTCTTCTTCTTCTTCTTCTTCTTCTTCTTCTTCTTCTTCTCCTCTCCTCCTTCTCCTTCTCCTGCTTCTTCTCCTCCTCCTCCTCCTTCTCCTTCTCCTCCTCATTCTTCTCCTTCTTCTCCTCCTTCTTTTCCTTCTCCTTCTCCTCCTCCTTTTTCTCCTTCTTCCTCTCCTTCTTTTTCTTCTTCATCCGATAGATTATGAGTAAACACAACTAATCTTTTGAACTTGAAAATAACTTGTTAAGAAACCTAAGTGAATTAAGATAGTTCTCCTTCTCCTTCTTCTCCTTTTTCTCCTCCTCCTTCTTCTTCTGCTCCTTCTGCTTCTTCTTCTCCTTCTTCTCCTTCTTCTGCTTCTGCTTCTCCTTCTCCTTCTTCTTCTTCTTCTGCTTCTCCTTCTCCTTCTTCTTCTTCTTCTGCTTCTCCTTCTCCTTCTTCTTCTTCTTCTTCTTCTTCTGCTCCTCCTTCTCCTTCTCCTCCTCTTCTTCTCCTTCTCCTCTCCTCTTCTTCTCCTCCTCCTCCCTTCTCCTTCTCCTCCTCCTCCTTCCTCCTTCTCCTCCTTCCTCCTCCTCCTCCTTCCTCCTCCTCCTCCTCCTCCTCCTCCTCCTCCTCCTCCTCCTCCTCCTCCTCCTCCTCCTTCTTCCTCTTCTTCCTCTTCTTCTTCCTCTTCTTCTCTTCCTCCTCCTCCTCCTCCTCCTCCTCCTCCTTCTTCTTCTTCCGATAAATTATGAGTAGACACAACTAATCTTTTGAACTTGAAAATAACTTGTTAAGAAACCTAAGTGAATTAAGATAGTATTGATTTTTGAAGGGTTGCCTCGAATTCAATTAGTGGAATTGGTTATAGCCTGTCAGATATTAAACTTGGAGTCATTTGAAGTTGATTTGGACATAATTGAATCAATTTTGAAGCACAAAAACATATGTCGATGAAATTTCTCAGAAACTTCTGATGACCCTAGGAATTTTGAACAACTTGTTCCGATGTTACAATTTAATAGGTACTAAACTCCTTGTGATGCGCTAGAACTCATGGCAAACTCGTCCATCAGTAGCTCCTACTAATCCACCATGAGTTCTGACAAGCTCATCCATCAAAAACTCTAGGTGATCTACTATGACATTTTTGTAAACTCGTGGTGATCCGCCATGAGTTATGGTAAACCCTTCCATTAGAAACTCTTGGTGATCCGCTAAAATATTTTGTACTAATTCCTGGCAATCCTTCATGAGTTGTGGTAAGACAAGTCTTCTAGCAATTCACATAGAATTGACTTCAACTTCTTGCCGAAAATTATTTTCGCACAACTTATATAAATAGGATCAAACATTAAATAAACAACATCGAAATAACTTGTTTGCATAAACCTCCCAAAACAATCTCTCTCATCCCAATCCAATGTGGTATGTATGAGAGTAGAGACGGAGAAACCGTAATAAGTTACTTACATCTATTGTTAGTATCACCAGTAAATTTTTGGTGTATATATATATATATATATATATATATATACTATATTATATAAGAGCATGTATATATATTTTTAAAAACTTTTTAATTAATTACTTTTATGTCCTAATCTTATTTATTAAAGTCAATTTTTTTGTTTTTGTTTTTAAAGTCTACTTTTCACATCGAACCTCCTAACTCATTTTTCACGTTCTTTGATTTTCTGATATATCCGCATTTTGAAATCCAGATATTCGGGAGCGCTTCCTCTCCAAAATTTTTTTTTCATATCCATGTTCGAACCCCTAATCCCTAATTAAGAGAGAAGCCTTCCCAATCCGCAATGTGGTAATTATGTATTTGAAAAGTTCATTAACTATGTATAGATTATTTATTTAGAACTAAATAACATTAGGATACATAATTTATAATGTCAAATAAATTTGATTTGAATTAAATAATTTCATCAAAATGGAGTTAAAATATTAAAGGAGTGGAATGAAAATTTTGCTTTCATATAAACTACCCACTGGGGCTACTGATGTATATATATATATTCATTATATTCTTTAGTTAAAATATCTACTTTTATATTTGTAGATTTTGTGAAACACAGTCATTTGTAGAATATTGCATGAAGAAAATTTAGTCTATTCAAATTTATTTCAACGTAGCTTTTCTCTCCAAGAATTAGAAAGTTGTACAAGATGTTAAATAGAGCAGCAATGATTCTACTCATGTTTTACTTATTTCCGTGAATAGACACCACTAGTTTCTCCTCTTGATACCTTTAACCATTTCCAAACTTATGACATACAAATCTGTGAATATTATTACTCATATATTGTACTCCTCTTTAATTCAATCTGGATCTTAGAGCTCCATTTAATTGCAAAAGTACAAGGAAAAAAAGGAACAAATAAAGTTTTTGCTTCATGAAAATCCAGCTTGTGTAATGGGGTCCCAGCATAGGGGTATTTTGTCCTGGCCACCAACTCCGACCCTCTTAACCTATAAATGCAACCTTTCATTACAGCATTAGAAAACAACCAAAAAACAAAAAGGAACTATTTTTTTCACAAGGATTAATGCATCTTAGAGATGTCCAATTTTATTTATTATCAAGTATAGATAAGAAAGAGGCTCTTTTTGTAAACAAACAAATGAACAATAATTGATTTTTAACTCTTGTACCTTCTTTAAGAAACACACACATAAAGTTGGTCACTTTTGCATCTTTTCTTTCGTATTCCTTCTTGTTTGTTTGGTAATTATTGATATTTCATTTGTAGCTGCATCTGCCCTTTTTTTATAGAGAGCTTCCTCTCCAAGCCTCATTATCTAGTGTATGAATAAATTTCTAGAACATTGGTGAGTTTAGTACGGGAGCTAGAAATTTATATAGAAGATTTAAAAATAATAAAATTACTAAAACGTCATACCTGCAATTTGAATTTATGACCTCAATAAATTTTTGGACCCCTTAACCACTTTACTAAATCCTTTTATTATGTCAAGAAAATTCAACAACTTTTATATAACTAAAAATCTATTTTTACCTTATTTGCATAATACGATTTTTCAAGCGGGAGAATTCGATTGAACCTCATCCCCAACCTGGCTGCACCACTGGACGAGTCATGTGCCACTCTCCTCACAAACTGAGGCTCAAGATAATTTAATTAAGGTCAAACCCATCGATAGACATCTGTGGTCGTCCAGTTCTTTCACTTGAACACCTCAACATAACCTTGTTTCATTTAGACACCTGAGGTAGGATCCGATTGTGCCATATAGACATATTTCGCTGAATCCGCCAAATTTATAAAGTGTGTGCAATACACCCCCAGCTGACGTGGCAAGTTACGAATAAAATGAGAACATGTGTCTTTTTTAATTAAAAAACACTATTTTAAAATATTTAATAACAAATTAAAAGTAATAATCTAAAAAGGAACAAAAATTTGATTTACACCCAATCAGAAAAGGACACATTATTAACAAAAAGAAACAGAAAAAAAGGACACATTGAAAATTCTGAAATGAATAGGTGTTCTTCACCATCTTCATGCTGTTCTTGTTACAATCATGATTTAAATCCAAATTTTTAAGAGAAACTCCTCCAAATTTATTATAATTTCAGGTAAAGATTCCCCACGAAGACCCAAAGACAATCCAACATTAATTTCTCAAATTTTTTATCAAACCAATTAACTCATTTTAAACCTTCAAGCGTTTTAAAGACTCCATTAATGGCAAAAAAATTTAAAAAATCTTAAAATCTTTTATGCCTATAAGTCGTTTGCGAACTTATAAGGGAATTTTATTTTTCTTTTGTTTATTAAATAGATTTTTTTTTTGAGCAAAGAAAAATCATCTTTCTTGTCCCATAAATGCAAAGAAAAATCATCTTTCTTGTCCCATAAACGCTTAGGGAGACAGAGGGTGGTGGCGGTCTTGATTTTTCCTGTGAACAAGATAGCAATGGTGGAAGGTTTGTTAATGATGGAAGGTTTGTTAAATGGAGAAGAAAAAGAAAAAGAATAAAGAAGAAGAAGGAAATAAAAAGAATTAAAAAAAAACTATTTTTTGGGCTATTCACTTGCCAGTTTGGTGTGGAAATCACGCAAGTTGCCAAGTTAGCGAAAAGTGTCTAAATGGCATAGCCGGGCCCTACCTCAAGTGCCTAAATGAAACAAGGTTTAGTTGAGGTGTTCAAGTTAAAGAACCGGACGACCACAAGTGTCTATCGATGGGTTTGGCCTTTAATTAATAGGCGTTGGACATGCTAATTCAAACCATGGTTTTATGTCATGAGATGAAATCAGCGCTTGGACATGCGATTTCATCTCATGATTTCATATCATGAGATGAAATCCCAAATCATCTAAAAGGCATGATTTGAGATTTCAAACCATAGTTTCAAAAATTTTAAATTTAAAACTTGACCCACAAGTTTATATTTTATAAACAAACACCCATAAGTAGATATTTTTAACAATTACTCCCACCAATCATTTATCAACCTCTAACAACCTTTATTTATGTTCTAACTTCTACCAAGTCATAGCTACATTACTATTCATGTTAAATTTTCTTTTTTATTGAACTAAAGTTTGATCAATTGACGTTATACTTTTTAGAAAGGTCTTCTAGTAGCGTATTAATTTTGTTATCAACTATGACTTGCTCATCTGGTAAGATTGTATAAGAATTGAGAATGTTTTGATAGTTTTCACAACTTGTGGGGTTTTTATGTTTATAAGAAAAAATACAACTTAAGAAATCCAACTTAGGTATAATTATATAAAAAATATATGAAATCTGGGTGTAAATATTAAAAAGCACCCGGGAAACCAATAACATAGTTGGGTGTTTTAGTTTCCAGGCCGGAACCATAAAGGTTTGTGCGGCTGGGAATTGTGTTCGAACCCTTCCTCAACATTTTACCATTTTGGTTAATGATAACATTAAAATGAGGCACCCACGACCCTTAAATCCTGGGTCCGCCACTAGTCCAAACGGTACCTTTGATTTAGCAGCTTTTTGTATCCTTACAAAATTAAAAAAAAAAAAAAACTGTTGCAGTGGCAGAGCCACTCATGGCCAATGGTACTAGTATATGGATTAGATATTATAGTTAACTGGATATAAATTAAATTTTGAACACCCTTAAAATAATTGAGATAGATAGCTTAAAAGTAAAGGTATTCAATTTTACCTAAAAGTCACGGTTTAAAGCTTGCATCAAACACTGGTCATTTTATTTCTTTAAAAGAAAACATACAAACAATGTCTGAAGCTACTTGGTTGATTTATATTTACACTTATTTTCTTCCATATTTCGACTAAACTTATTTGTATTTAAGTTATGATGCATTTGGTTTATTCCTATGTGGAGTTACGTTAGACTCATTTGTTGAAGCTTCTTTAGTCTTACTTCTCTCCTCCCTATTTCCTAGAAAAGAAGAAGGCGTATTGTTAAAATGAAGACAAAGAAAAGAAGAAGGCGTATTGTTAAAAAGAAGAAGACGTATTGTTAAAAAGAAGACAACGAGATCTAATAGCAAGTTAGCTACCACTTATTGTGTTCTCTTTTCTTTTTTAATTGCTTTTGTGAACATTTTAATTATCCAACTTTGTTCTCTTTCTTTTTTCTTTTTTTTTTAAAGAAAATTAATTAGTCGTTATCTCTCGCTTTGTAACATTCTCAGAATGCCCCTTGTTGTTCTCCACTTGTGGGACTATGTACACTGAGTATGTTGGTGTTTGTTGTTGTTGTCATTTGATATTGTAATCACCGTAAGAGTTTTCTAGTAATGAAATTTATCAAGAATAACTTGCGAAATCAAATGGACCATAAATTTTTAGGCGGGTGTGCAGTGATGATGTTAAAAAAAATTTGTTACGCTCATTCATCGGAAAAAAAAATTATATACTTGTCATCATTTGAACAACCTTATCAAAATTTCTGGCTCCGCCACTGATCTGTTGTCACCAAATATAAAAGCACCTATTTTAACCTTAAAAAAACAGTTCAAAGATAATATAGAAAAAACATGATTACAGTAATAATGGATTTTAGAATTTTCTGCTTTAATTTCACAAACTATATCAATACTGGACAACAAAAACTAGTTACCCCCGCCGTTAGGTGACATTCTTTTCTATTTAGTTAGTTTAAAAAAGAATGATATTATTCTTTATTTAGTAATTTAGTTTTCATTTTATCTTAATGAAATAATTTATAACCAGAAAAATTTCTATGGCTTATTTCATATCATAAATTTCAAAAATCTTTCTTCTTTTTCTTAAACTTCGTGTCCAGTCAACCACCGTTGGGACTTAGGGAATATATAATTTCGTTTTGCACACTTAATACACCTGTCACAATTTACTCTCTCTATATATTATTATCCTTGTCAAAGGAATAGTATAATACTCCTGGCATGAAAGAATATGAATGCAATAATTCATATCAATATCATGGACCATGATACACCATATTCATCACACATCAACCCCTAGAGGGGGCCACCAAAGGCCAAAGGAAACTGTTTGTGGAAGCCAAGATCCAAAGAGGCATCACTCTCTGTTACCACTTAGAGAGAGAGATAGACTCCTCCACTGTCTTCTTCAATCTTCACAAAAATGGCTATCACAATTCCCATTTCCCATTTTACCCCTACAACATTCCTCTATTTCCTTCTCTTATCCACTTCCCATCCCATTTTCGCCATTAACATCACTAATCTCTTATCATCTTACCCTAATCTCTCCGACTTCACTAATATCCTTTCCAACACCTCCGTTACAACCGATCTAGCCCAACGCTCTTCCTTAACCATCCTCGCCGTCCCTAACAACTTCCTCCGCCGTCAACCACCGTCAAACGCCGTTAACCTCGCCGACATCCTCCGTTACCATGTCCTTCTTGAATACCTTTCTTGGCCTGACCTTAAAACCATACCACCCAAAGGAAAAGTCGTCACAACTCTGTTACAAACCACTGGTCGTGCCCCGAATAACTTCGGGTCGGTTAACATAACCCGAAATAGCAATACCAATACAATCACGGTTCATTCACCAACTTCAAACGCTACAATTCTTGAACTTTTAAAGACACTACCTTATAATATTTCTGTTTTTACGGTTGATTCACTGTTGGTGCCTAATGGGTTTGATCTTATGGCTTCTGAGACTAGACCTCCTTTAGGTCTTAATATTACGAAGACACTTATTGATGGTCATAATTTTAATGTTGCAGCTTCAATGTTAATTGCTTCAGGGGTAGAAGAGGAATTTGAAAGAGATGAAGGTGGGGCAGGATTAACGTTGTTTGTTCCAACTGATGATGCATTTTCAGAAATGTCATCTTCGAGGGATTTCCAATCTTTACCAGCTGAGAAAAAAGCTGTTGTTTTAAGGTTCCATGTTTTGCACTCTTATTATCCGTTAGGTTCGTTAGAAAGTATAGTTAATCCAGTTCAACCAACATTAGCTACAGAACAAAATGGTGCTGGGAGTTTTACCCTAAACATTTCAAGATTCAATGGTTCTGTTGGGATTAATACAGGAATTGTTACAGCGTTTGTGACACAAACATTGTTTGATCAGAACCCTGTGGCAATATTTGGTGTATCAAAAGTGTTGTTACCTAAAGAGTTCTTTTCAATTGATGTGAATAATAAGACTATAGAATCTGGGGTAGCTTCACCACCGGAGATTCCTTTATCACCGGAATATTCGCCGGGAATCTACGGTGGCCACTTGTCATCACCACCAGTGTTAGGGAATGTGACGTCATCGACGACGAATGTTGGGAAAAAAGGAATCTTTTTATGGTGCATTGGGTTCTTCTACCTACTACTACTGGTCATTAATTAATTGTTGAAATTATAATTTATTTTTTTTGGTCTTGCCATTATTATTTTACCCTTTATTACACGGCATATTGAAAATTGGAGGCTACTACCAGAAAGCAGCCATTTTTCAATTGGGATTCTTGGGAGTATGTTAAATTCTGTGTCTCTCTCTGGAAGTGATTTTTAGATTAGGGAATTTTTTGCATTTTTAATATCCATTTCTTGTAATCTTGTAAAGCTTCAATTTTTTTTCACTACGATGAGTCGTTGAGTATATTTATAATTTATGTAAAGATAAGGTTTTTCGAATATCTATGATTAAATTTTATTCATATTTGATAGTGCCACTGATTACAGAAAAAAGTGGACATCTTTGCACTTTTGCAGATACGTGTAAATGTGTCATCAAGCACACAGTTCTTCCATTGTGATGTAATGGTTCAAAATCTCTTCACAGGTCTCTTTTCAGAAATTCAGCTGATTTTCAGGTAAATATATTAGTATTCCATTTTCATACTACTAATTTATATGAAAAGCTGAATGTTACAGTGGATAAAAGATTTCTAGTTTGCTGAAATATTGGATCTCTAACAGAAAGTACTAGATTTTCCATTATAAAATATAGTAAACCAGAAAGGGAAAGAGAAAATCTCTTTGAAGTGTTGGGATGTACTTAGATTCTGTAAGGAGCTTTTTGTAGAAATATACTTAGCTGCTATTACCCAATTATTCTGTAATTTGAACTCAGCCAATGCAAGTGCCCAACCAGACCCACTTTACACTCTACCCTCCCAAAACCTCACTTTGTGGGATTTCACTAGATATCTTGTAGTTGTTGTTTTGAGCACTTCGACTAATTCAATGGGCACCTGCGAACCAAGATCTTATTTTAGGTATTCTTGGTTGGTAAGAGGATGCAAGAAGGGGACATATAGGTCATATAATAGTATAGAAGAAAAACAATAAGGGGACATAGAATTTTGCTATGGAATACGTGTCTACATGGCTTTGGTTCGATGTAGTGACACCTAATGTGTGGATTAGGTGCACATCGCAAGCTAGGAAACGGATAAAAGACTGATATTTAAATGAAGAAAGGATGAGCCTTTGCCAAAAGAAATTGGTGTAGTACAGTAGAAAAATAGTAGCATAGTTGTCTTTAGAGGTGAAAGTTGAAGAAAAAAGGGTCTTTGGTCCTTTTGAATCTATGGCAATAATACATTGGTTAAATCCAAACGTTTATATGTCCTTGTAGATTCTTGTCCTTAGATATTTTTAAGGGTCAATATTAGCTTTGATCAGGACATTGGCATCTTTGTGTGCTGGCTCTTTCATCTTCTACCAGTGGCTGGATATGGTTTTCTCATTCCGTAGTATATGGACCATTGGACAACTTCGTAACTTCTTTATATGGCATGGAATTGTTTTTAATATAAATCACCATTGTGGAATTTTATTAACTTTGAAAAGAACTACAAATAAGGACGGCCAAACTTTACCCTACTTATGTAAGTGATGGGGACTGACAATTATGCAAAAAGAAAAAAGAGCTTGCAAGAATGAAAAGTTTAAATATTACCTCAAGAGTTAATTGCGTACTCTTGGACAATATTATAAATGAAATGCTAACGTAATGAAGCTTGAGTTTTTTTTTTTTTTTTTTTTTTTTATTGGGGCGTTGGGGGTAAGTAAAAGGATTTTATTTACCAATGGATGTATTTACTTTTTTTTCGCGGATTGCCGTTCATTTGGGGTGGTCTTTAATTTTTGTCCGTTGCCTAATACCTCGAGGTTCTGGGTTCTAACCCCAGTTCAGTAAAAAAGGACGAAATTTTTGCAAGGCAGATGTTTGGATTCGCAGAGTTTTGCCTTCAAAACTCTGCCTTAAGGTAAATTCTGCTCATGCAAAATTTCAGCCTTACGAATCCAAACTCTACCTTGTAAATTTTTTTTAACTTTTGGCTAAGCGGGGGTTCGAACCCGAAATTAAGGGATTTTTAGCGAAGGAAAAATTAAAGACCACCAATTTGAGAGGCAAAAATTAAAGACCACCCCCAGCGAAGGACAATCCTGCAAATTGCCCATGCATTTACAACTCAAAAGAAAGCAAAATTGTTGCACTTAGATTGGACGTAGTCTCAAACTCATGTGCTGAAACAACTTCCTAAAATCCTAATCGCCAGAAACTGGGCTACCATAAGTAAACTATTAAGTTTTAAGCCCTCAAGGATAATAGTTCAATCTCTGAATGTACCTAGCTAATGTAGGAAATTGACTAGCTATGAAGAAAGCTTCCTGCGTTGAAAAAAAAAAAACTATTATTGATTTCATGAACAAATGGACAAACTGATTTTTCAGCTTTCGATCATTTTGAGTTCTTGAATTCACTGTCTGGGCCGTGTTTTACTAAATCCGATTTGGGCTTCTGTTGATTTCATTCTTGGGCTCATCACTGTCGGGCTCTCTTCCAGGAAATTACACCTAATGACCTTGGAAATTGGTGGTCCTGAATTTTTGCCTTCAAGGTCAAAAGTTAAAACTTGAAGTTTTGACTATGAGGTAAGCGAGGTCAAAAGTTCAAGACCGCTCACCTCCAAGGCCGTTTTTGTAGATCACCCGTCGGGCTTTTGAAGTTGAGTCAGAGTGAAAACTTAGATGAAATAGCATTCACTAGCTACTTTTCGGTCATATCTTTAAAAAATTATCACGTGTTTTAAATTTTATAAATGCAACTTCAGGACTTAAAACTCCATGACTGTGGTTATTTTTTTAATTACATGGGCTTAAAAGTGGTTATTTTTAAGCGGATAACATGTTTTTTTGTTTGTGGCTTGGCGTTCATATTAGTTTGCGTGTGTGTTTGACAATTTCAAGAGTACCTCCAACCAATCAATAGGTAAGACTTAGGCAGATACAAAAAAATTAGGAATAACTACATGATATAACAAACAATAGTGGGTATTGACATTTAGTAGCTATAGTTTAATTTAATTACTTCTCATAGCAAATATTTATGTGTTAATACCATTTAGTAACTATATATATATATATATATACACACACAAAAAATAGAATACTCATCCCACTATTAACTTCCAACCCATCTCTCCTATCTCTTTCCCCCTTTCTCCCCACTACCCCCGCCGCCGGCCACCACAAACACCGAGCTCCGGCGAAATGCCGTGACCTTTTCACCACCGTCACCGCCACCCCTTCCCTTTTCCCGTTCTTTTCCGGCCATATCCTTTTTTCCTTTCTTCTCCGCGCCAACAAGGGAAAAAAAACTCGATCTACACCGAAAAGCACCAAATAGCGATGGATCTAAGCATTGTTAGAAGCAAAAATGAAAAAAAGCTCGCATCTATAACGGATCTATAACGATAAAAAATGTTGTTGTTGTATTACCGGAATTTTTCCGGTCACCAAAAATTTTTCCGGTCGATCTAGAAAAAATGTAGATTTTCACCGTTTTTGTTGTATATTTACCGTGTATATAATATTTTTCGCTTGTATTTGTTGTATACATACCGAAAAAATATGGCGTACTTGTTAATTTTTTGGTGTATCTATGTTGTATACGCTTTTTTTCGCTTGTATTTGTTATATACATACGTAAAAATATGGCATATTTGTTAATTTTTTGGTGTATTTTATATTATTGGTGTATATGTATTCGCTTTTTTTTTTTAATAGTTGTATTCATGAATACAACAAGCCAATTTATGAATACGTATAGTTATATTTACGAATACAATTGAAAAAAATTGTTGTATTCCCTAATACAACCTAAAATAAAAAAATTGAATACACATGTGGGAGCTGGACTGATTTGCTACAGAACGTAAATATTGAAACATTAGCTCTGCAGCTTGATTAAACCCTAAATGTTTGCCATTTATGTAAAATGCCCAAAAAATTACTACCTACTATTTTTCATTCAAGTTATATGTAGGGAAATAAAATTAAATATATAGTGCATCATCATGTTTAATTATGTAGTCCATAGTGATATGTCTTCAAACTTCAGCAGGACTAATTTTAATTTTTATCCCCTTTACCTGAAACTAATAATTGGGACTTGACGAACGAATCTAGTCACATTAGTTTGGATATTTTCGGATTTTGTCCTTAATTCCAATTAGGTTTTATTCTCACTTAATCAAAAGTTGAAGCCTAGTGCGTTTCTCTAACCAAAAACTAATTCTCCCAACAAGTGGATGATCTTAAAACTTAGCCATCAATGTTTTGTTAATGTGAGTTGCGTAATTTATTAGTACTAAAATTATTTTCCCACACAACTTATTACAAACTTGACCCAAAAGTTTTACGTTTTTAGTAATAAAAGAAATTCAAAATCTTATACAACATTGAAAGTGTATAGGATTCAAAATCTCATAACTCTCCCATTACCAGAGAAGGTAATCTTTCAACCTCGTATTCTTTTGTAGTTTTGTTTAAACCCGTCAACCGGTCCGGTTTTACCAGTTCAAACCGGTAACCGGACCGGTAAAATCGGAACCGGAACCGGAACCGGTTGAACCGGTTAACCGTTTATTACATACCGGTCCGGTTTCGATTTTTTTGGAACCGGAACCGGACCGGTTAAACCGGTGGAATTAAAAAAAAAAAAAATTAAATAGAGCCGTTGGGCTGCTCTGTTGGACCGTTGGGCAACGGCCCATTTGCAAAAATGGCCATTGCCAAACGGTCCCAAACCCATTTCCCCCCCCCCCCCCCCCCCCCCCCCCCCCAAAACCCCCAAACTTTTTTTTTAACACTTTAACCCATCTCCCACCCCTATATAAACCCCTCTCCATTTCCATTTTAATCCACACCAATTCACTCTTCTCTTTCACTCAAATCTCAATCTCTCAATTATAGTTACTTTGTAACAATTAGCCACTTTAAATTTCTCTCAAATAAATATTATAAAGTCTTATTATAGTTTCAATTATTAATTTTGCAATTATAATATTGTTGGTGGAGTTAGTGATTTTGCAACAATCCGAAGTAGCTTTGGTGGATTTGCAATTCTAGCCGCCTTCACTTTGTTGGAAATTAGTCCGGCAATTTGGTACCTTCGTTCCAACTCTATCTTTATTTTTCGCAATTTAATTTACGCAATTTAATTTGTTTCAATTTATTTGAGTGTGATTTAAATTAATTCTATTTAATAATGGCGAAGAGATTTAGACGCGGTGCCGGTAGTAGTGGTATTGTTAGGGGTGGGCTTAATGAGGAAACATTTGTGGAAGAAACACCTAATTTAGGTATTGATGTTGGTGGAAATAATTCACTTTTAGGTCATGAGGCAATGCAACAACATTATACCGACACTTTTAATGAAATTGATGATGATGATGATGATGAAATACAAGCCCCCGAAAATCTCATAGGAGATACATTTCTTGCACAATCACATACACAAGATAAACCGCCTAGGACTCGTAAGCCAACCGCTAAAATTTGGAAATTTATGACTAAGGATAGGGAAAGTCAAACAGCTAAATGTACCCTATGTGGACAAGTATTTGCTTTTAGGCAAGAAACTAGTAAGGATGGTGAAACGAGTACACTAAATGGTCATATGAGAAAGAAACATATGGAAGTTTGGGGAGAGCAAACGGGTTCAAATGTGGGGGGTATTCAAATGACGATAGACCCACAAACCAAGAAAATTTTAAATATGACAAGAAAAAAGAGCGTATAGAAATAGCTAAAATGGTAGCTTATGATTGTTTACCATTTTCCTTTCCTTCGGGTTTGGGGTTTGTTACTTACATTCAACGTTGTTATAATCCGTTATTTGAGGATATTCCTAGAAGTACTTGTAGAGCGGATGTTATAGATTTATATAAAAAATATAGATTTTATTTGCGCCATGTATTTAATTCTTTAAATTGTAATGTTTCTCTTACCGCTGATTTGGGTCTTAGTCTTAACAAGTTAGATTTTTTTGCTATTACATGTCATTGGGTTGATGACAATTGGGTTATGCAAAAAAGAATTATAGCTTTTTTATATGATGAAGGAAAAGGTCGTCACGATGGAAAAATTTTAGCGGATTCAATGTCTACTATTATGAGATTTTTTAACATTTATAGAAAAACACTTTGTATTGCTTTAGATAATGCTTCTAATAATACAAAGGCAATTGGTCTTTTAAAAAGAGAATTAAACCCTCCGCTAAAAAATATTTTTCATGTGAGATGTAGTTGTCACATTTTAAACTTAATTGTTAAAAATAACCTTGTTTGTTTTGACGATTCTATTCAAAAAGTTAGAGATGCGGTTGCGTTTCTTTTTTGTAATGCTAATAGGGGAAGACTTAGAGATTTTAAGAATGCTTGTGTGGAAAATAACCTTAGACCTAGAAAAATTCAAGTAGAAATTGAGACGAGGTGGAACTACACTTACATTATGCTACAACAAGCATATGAGTATAGGATTCCATAATACAACAAGTTCACAACAAATATAATATTAATAGTGATGATTGGTTAAATTTTACGCATTGAGAAGATGTTAAGGAATGTGTTAAACTCTTAGAAATTTTTTATAATGCAACTCTTGCTTTTTCTAAACAATTCTATCTCACGGTAACCGAAATTTTAGCCTATAAAGATAGAGTTTTACAAGAGTATAAAGATAAATCCGGTCATCAAGCGGCTATTTTTGATATGATAATTAAATTTAAGAAGTATTTTTTTCCTACCCCAACTTTATTTATATTGGGTTCTCTTTTAAATCCTTGTTTAAAAGTGTCTTATACTAAAGCATTGGTTGGTCAAATTTATACATTTTTAGAAATTGAAGAAGGAGTTCAACCATCTTTAGCTGAAGCCGAACTCGCTATTGATGACGAGTTTAGAATTTTTTTTACTCATTATTCTAATTTGGAAGAACATGCTACATTTGTTACTCCACGCCCTACTACTTCTCAAAGTAGCAAAAAGGGCTTGTCGGGTTTGTCGCATTTAAAAGTTTTACATTCACAGCCAACTCCTTCTTGTAGTGCAAACTTTGATGAATATAACTTTTATTTGATGCAGCCAAATGTGGATATCAAGGAACTAGATGAGTTGGACGTCTTAGCATGGTGGAAGAAATACAAGGCAAGTCATCCGATACTCTCAAGAATGGCTCGAGATATCCTTACGGTTCAAGTATCAACCGTGGCTTCGGAGAGTGCATTTAGCCAAGAAAGACAATAAATTGAGACCATAGACACTCATTATCCGGCTTTAGCTTGCAAGTACTAGTGTGCATTCGCGATTGGATTAGATCGGAGCATCGCAACCAAAACTTAGAAGCGGAGGAAGACGAAGAGGAAGAGATTGAAGATTTGATAGTAAGTGGACCGGAAACCAAATGAAAGACTTTGAAGATATCTCCTTGGCCTAATATGATATGGGGGAAATTAACCAAATGATTGAGAATTAGTGATTTTATTATTCTACTATTTCTTTGCAACTCATGTATTATTTGCAAGTTAAAAAAAACTACAACTTGCAAATAAATGTTATCCAAGAATGAATAAAATATATGGCTCATTGAGCTTTCTTCTATTTACTTGTGTTCATATTTTCACTTATATTAAGTTAGGAATATACCTAAAATATACTAAGAATATACTTATAAAGTTATAATAAATAGTATACATATAACTTAAACATATATATATATATAATAACTTAAGTTATTTATAACTTAATTTTTTTCTAAGTTTATAAATTCGTATATACGTGTATATATATATTAAGTTATATGCTTAAGTTATACTACATATACCTAAAATATAGTAAGAATATACTTATATATATCAATATACTTAGGTTATATAACTTAAACATATATATATATTTTAGGTATATGTAGATATATATAAGTTATATAACCTAAGTATATTCTTACTATATTTTAGGTATATGTAGTATAACTTAAGCATATAACTTAATATATATATATATATATATATATATATATATATATATATATATGTATATGTGTATTGCGACTTGTATTAGCATTAATGTCAAAAATATATAAACTTTACTTATAAACTTATATAACATATGTAAATATACCTACAATATACTAATAAATATTATAATATATATATATACTATACAAAAAACAAAAAAAAGGGGTTTTGGACGTGTTTGAATCGGACCGGTTCCGGTTTCGGGTTTTTAACCGGTAAACCGGAACCGGTGGCCGGTTTCGATTTTTTAACCGGAAACCGGCCTGTTTGTTAACCGGTTACCGGTCCGGTCCGGTTCAAACCGGTTGACGGGTTTAGTTTTGTTAGCACCAAATGCATCCACACAAATCTTCGACTACAACGTAGGCTGTAGCTTTCAGGTCCAATCTATATAACCTACACATGTTTTGCCTTAACAAGTCCTTTCTGTACGTGCTTTCTGTTTGGCCCAGATATAGTTCGTCCTAGACCTAACCCATTACGCTTAACTTAGCAAATGCAACATGTTTTGCTTCATTTGTTTTGTTCCTCTATTTTTTGAAGTTTGCCATGTGTTTCAATAGTTTCGCATACGATTATCCAACTCTCAGTTTATTGCACTAAGTTGATAAAACTATTTTAGCAACGGTAAAGTAACTCTAAAGTGTGTATATATAGTATATCACAAAAAATTTAAAGAAAAAAAGCGTGAAATGCTAAATTTAGTACCGGTCCAAAAACACAAGTGAGTTGTTACTTCAGGCTAGGGCTGGGCGTAAATACCGAAAATCGAAAAACCGAATCGAACCGAAACTTCAACAAACCGAACCGAACCGAACTAGTTTGGTTCGGTGTTTGGTGTCCATCGTCAAAAAACCGAAACCGAAATAGCCGAACCGAAGTTTGATAAAACCGAACCGAAAAACCGAACGCGGACCGAAATTTAATACATTACTCAAAAAAATTAAAATAATCCAGGTCCATTAAGTTTAAAGTAAAAAAAACCCAATTGTAATAAGTCCTCTTTTGCATTTGTATCCCTAATTTTTCACTTCAATTGAAAAAATCAAATATCCTTAACAAAGAAAGGTAACTAGGATGTCTCTTTAGGATTAATGTATGTCATTTATGTGTTTTCTTAATTATTCTTACGGTATGTATATAACACCTCATAATCCTATGTCATGATTATAGTTTTCTGTTCTTGTGTATCTTGTTTATTTGATTTTGATTTCAATTTATCAGTTTTATATTTTATTGCTTTTTAAAATATGAATTAGTGTCAATGGAATCGCTTCTAATATTATATTAAAAAAACCGAATTGAAAAAATTGAAATCGAACCGAACCGAACCGAACTTTAAAAAACCGAAACCGAAAGAACCGAACCGAACTAGTTGGGTTCGGTGTTTGGTGTCCACCTTCAAAAAACTGAACCCAAAATAGCCAAATCGAAGTTTGATAAAATCGAACCGAAAAACCGAATGCCCGCCCCTACTTCAGGCCAAGTCATGCCTCATTACATTGCTAAGTAAATAGGCGTTTGAGTATGCGATTTGGAATCATGATTTGAAATCACGAGATAAAGAATTTATCCTTTTCCTAAGTACATTTGACATTAATATTAATGGTAAATAAAGTTGGACATAAAGTTGGACATACCAAACCTATTACTTCTTGGAATGGCAACATTTTAGCTTTGACAAATGACTTTCGACAAGATGGTCTAGCATATGTACAGTATTAGCTAGGACTAGCTTTATGACTTTCGCCGATTGCTTTTGCCGAACGTGAGAGTAGAATTAAGTAAAGGTTTAACAACTTGAAAATTGGGAATATTCTTCACAAATACACAAAAACTAGAGAAAGTTTAGGGAACAGAAAAGGATAAATTAAAAAACGAAAGGATCAGAAAGAAGAACGTTACTAAGAGTGTATTTGGTACGAAGGAGAACATTTTTCCGAAAATAAATCATGGCAAATTGGCAATCAAACATCAAATATATTCTTTTTATGAAAAATATACTCATTAAAAGAGGAAAAACGGCTTTCGTACCTTATATTTTTCTCGAATAATCCATTTGGAATAGCTTCTAACACAGCCAAAAAAAACTGTGTTAATTGGGTTATAGTATTTGTCATGGTTACGTTTGTCAATGTGCTACTGATTTGTTACACTTTGTGGCTGTTTTATTTCACGTCAGATTACTTACAAATCTTGTCCGATTTGAGTTTTCTAGATTCATGTTGGCGGTACAGGTACTAATTAATTCATGCTACACCTAGCGTCTACTTGATAATTCATCTTAGTTGTCATCGTATATAATATTAAAGTAATATGCTTGGTATTCAAGTTCAACGCATATTAATTTCTTATCAACAGGTATAATTCTTGTATATATTTTATTAAGAAGAAGGAAAAGAAAACAAAGATTGTCACATTCTCATCTAGAAGATATGACGAATGTGACCGACGTTTTTAAATTCTTTTTGTCATTGATTTTTTTCCTGTTCTTTTTCAATCTAATAATTCCGTTTGGGAGAATAAAAAAGAAATAATAGTAAGAGAGTTCAATTCAATGTTAATTGTCAATTTCTTCAACGTTGAATCTTACAACTACTATATATATAAATAATAAATCTTCAGAAAAAGCAACATGATATATAGTCAAGGGAGAAACTTAGATTATTGGTTTATCTAAAGACAAAAAGACTTTCGTCGAAGACGTGCAGTTTTTAATCTCTTGGTTCCTATCAGAGTATATAGAAAGAAATCTAGTGTTTGAGTTCTAAATTGCAGCCATATATAATTTTTATAATAAAGGTTTGGTAAGTTCTTGAATCCACCTAACATCGAATCTTTGTATTTAATTAATCAAAAATCACTGTTAGTGATGTGTTAATCACACCATTTATGGTTCATTTACTTGTCCTTCTTAATTAGGCCCATTTCATGTGTTTTAGTAACACCTGCCAAAATTGTAGTTTTAGGAATTGCGTGAAATGAGCTTCTCCTACTCTTTTTTATTTCCCTCTTTCTTAAATTCTTTAGCCGTCTTATTCAGTGTCAAAATCAGAAATTTAAGTTAAGGAAATTTAAAAAATATAAAAGTATCACCTAAATATAAACCTTTCTAAAGGAGATTCAACAGTTAACATATGTTAAAAGGTTATGTTTTTATACATTTTGCAAAATGTAACTCTTTGGCGATGGAGATTCAATTGAACCCCTCCACCTAAGGTCGTGACTACGTCCATGGTTCTAATGATAGATTGGGCAATACCACGTGTTTGGTAGACGGATGGCAATCCACCTATTAATGTGTTGCTATTCTCAACTGATCTGATCGTCCTAATTTTATTAACAAAATCAAAATTTCTTATTTAATTAAACTATTCCAACTTCCTCACTAAAATCCGATCTTGCTGCAGATTTTTATTTTAAATGTCAGAGCAGGTACCTTTCTGATCCTACGTCTGCAACTTCTCATCTTCGAATTAACTTAATTTGGCTAAATGGAAAAAAGTCTTAACTCCTTTTGTTTTAAATCTAAATTCAACGAGATATACACCTTCTTGTTTCTGTTTATTTAAGGGAAATTAGCAGAACATGTCTTTTTCAACTTATTCACCATGTGCATAGTGAATCCAAGAACATAAAGAAGGAGAAGTAGATCAACTAATGCATTGTTTTTAGTGAAGGTTAAGATGAATATAATTTCTTTTTTAAAAATGAAGATTCGACTTGAGATGAGAGTAGAGCTTGGCAAATAGAGGTTAAAGAGAGGCCACAACACGTTATGTGGGCGGTAAGTACCCGCCATTTTTAATCAAAAGTTAAATGTTCGAGCAAAGACAAAGTCAAAAAGTGTATAAATTTGAAATTTTAGTCCTTTTGAGTTACTAAATTCTAAATTAATAATTCGTACATGTTAAGTGAATTTCTTAAGATAAATACAAAACTATAAATCAAAATTATGTATTCTGCCGAACCCGCTTCTTATATTCTATCTTCGCTCTTGGGTTTTAATTTTGAAAATGAATTCATCTTTGATAAGAAATATTTAATTTTATAGTGGAATTTCTCTATGCTCTCAATTAATTGAGTTTCAAAACGAATACCGGAAACCAAATAAAAAATGAGAGGGTGAGGGGAGATAAAACAAAATTAGTGTAGTTGGCAAAATGGAGAATGGGAGTGAAGACAAAGGCAGGCAAGTAGTAGTGGTTGAGGTGGATTTGGTGCTGCTGACGGCTATCAATACACCGACTTTTTCTGACCATTATTCCTCTTCCCATCTTGTTATCAGTCAAATAAATACTTCATATTTTGTTTGCTCACTTGATGTCATTTACTATGCTTCTCATAAAATAATTAGGAGTATCTCTTAAATCTCCTTTTATTAGTTACCCTTTGAATAAAAGAAGATGAATTCTTTTTGTATTGTATATTATCAATTTCTTACGTCGTAACATAAAAAGCTTCCGTAAAATGAATCATATAACTAAAAGAATATTTATGATGAATTAATTCTTGTTAAGTTAATAGACTTCACATCTAAGTCAACTTTAAAAATTAGTTCATCAAGGGATTGTTCAAGATCTCATTCCCACAACCATTACGGGACATTCTAACACTCAGTATCTAAGACCGGACCTTTAGAGCGTAGATAATATGATACGGGAATTAGACCTAACCTGATTTAAAAAATAGCGGACGATGTAAGGATTATTTCCTGAATTAAATTATTTAAGGAGACAACAACTCATTCACTCAACAAACTTGAGATACCATTCATCCGTCAAATAGTTTTTTTACATTTTTTTTGTTTTATTTAGTGAAATTCTCTGAGTTGTTAAACAAGTTTTTGTTAAATCTGTAATAGTAGTTCAACTTCAGCAAGGTATATAGATAGATAGGTTGAGCAGCCTTCGACCTCAGCACCAATGTTAAGTTTCATAAATGGTCTTGGTATTAATTATTCCCCTTATTGAATAATATAGTGCCTTGTTTATTTTGAGGGAGGGGGTTCGTCCAGATCGTGTAAGAACAGAACTTGGTCTGGGACAAAACGTGAAATAGAGATTTGACAAATCTTTATTGTTTGTTTGAGGGTCAATTCGACCAAATGTTCTTGAAATTGAACAATAAGTCACTTGCTTTAAACCAAAAAAAAAAAAAAAGGGGTATACGAAAAGTAGTATTTAGTGAAGACTTAAAATTTCGAAACTATGATAAATCGTAAGAAAACATTGGGACAAATCTTCACTGTTTGACTCTCAACCAGCACCGAATCCATGAATTTCGCTAAGAGCATTCAAGATTTAATATATATATTTAGAAAAAGTATATTTTAATTTACATACGCAGTATTAATATTTTCTATATGCATAAAATAATTTTCAGATGAAGGGTTTCAGCTAACCATTCTCCGTCTATGTAGCTACGGCGCCGCTGGTCTCAGTGACATTTTGAAACATAATTTAGTCAAAATATTTAAGAGTATAGTTTTTTTTTTTCATCAGAAAAGAATAGTTCGATAGAATATATATTTGTTCGACTATAGGTGTACTTGTACGCGTGCTTTGCGTGTGTGTGTTTGTGTGATGAAGACTCAACATATAAGTGGAGGAAATTGAGGGTATGATCATTCAAGTGGTGCTTGATTATATTATAGAATAATACTAATTAATCAAATGAAGTCAAGGCTGCTGATCCCAAACATTAATATTTAAGTATATAATTTGTTTATAAGCATCAAGGCTATGGAACTATATACTAGTACTTATTAATTTTCTTCTAGAAATTTTAGAAGATCTTTGACAACGGTATTGCTGGATATTATGTTATTCCTAAATCCATTTCCTTGAGTTTCTTATTTCTCGCCACTTCCTTCTCTTTTCGTTCTAATAATTCAGATCAGCAATTTCCATAAAAAAAAATTGGAATATTCTTAACTTTTCATGTAGGGAAAAAATCAAAATTTATTCCAGTACTATATAAAATTGTTTCATTTTGCTCTTTATTAGATTTTGATTTATTTATATCCTTGTAAGTAGTAAATTGTCTCGTATTTTCTTATCGTAAATGGAACTTTAGTGTGAATGAATGAACTTCACGTATCCTAATTCTTTAAGAAAAATGTTCAAATTTAGCCCTCTCAATTTTCGGCTGAGTTATGGAATTACCTTTTTATTAGAGCTCCATTAAAAGGTCAAGTGCAAAAAAAAGAACTTTTTCCTAACGATAGGATAAGTTCGGACAAAAAATTTAACTAATAGTAAAGTCCACTCAATTTCAAATAATATATAGACAAATTTAATTAGTTTCCTTTCTTTTTATACACCCCTTGCTTCACTCCCAAGTGATTAACAGTATCTTCACCTACTTTTCACACGACTTAAACCTCTTACGAGTAGCTAGATTAGATCTAGTGACATTTCTTTCATAGAGTAAATTTTAAAGATTGTTGAACAAATTAAGTCTCTTATGAAATACTAAGGAAATGATATGAGCAAATAAATAATTCTAAAAGATAAAGTCAATAAAGCACTATTAGAAAATCATTAATTTTTAACGGATGTTCCATAAAAAATTAGCTCGCCGGTCAGGAATTTTTTGACAAAAAATCCGTATGAAAATTACCAACAAGCCAAAATTCAACAGACATTTCTATCGTAAATTAGAAATTTTGTAATAGTAAGAAAAAATAAGGAGAGGTGAAGCTATAGATGATGTTTGAGACAATTAGAAGGAGCATCCATTAATGAAAGAAAGGAAACAAAGGGGTGATGAGTGGGTCATCATCAAAGAGATTGTGGAGAAGGTGCGTTAGGAGGGGGTTCTCCACTTGCAATGTTGAATCATTATATCTTTGAACTCTTATTATTATAATAATGCGAGTGGAAACTTAATTAGCTTTGCTATTGTTTAATTCGTTAATTAACCTAGGTTCTTGTTCATTATATCATCTTTTTAAATTACTTTCAATTTATGTCATCAGCTCACCTTATAATATTATTATACCTTGTCAACATCCATCTTTTTGCTTCACCCTTTACCGGTCCTAGTTTTTTATGGGAAGTGTTTTGGTTAACAATTAATTAATGTGTATTGGCAGTAGTTGTATAAATTTCTTTGCAGTTAAAAAGTTTATTTATCAATCAGCACTAGTTGACTAGTTGACTTGCAATGTGTAAGATTTTATTATAAATTATTAACATTAGAAAAATCACATACAGAATAATCAATTGTGCTTTTTTATTTTTTTATTTTTACGTTAACTTCATATTTTTATAGCTGGCACTAATTTGGTACAAATGAGATTATCATAATTATCTCAAATAGTAATAGTGTCAAGCAAGTTTTTATTGAGAGAGAAATGTTGTACGAAGTCATGCCAAAATTTATAATTTAAATAATTTAGGAAAAATATAAGAAAAACGTGGTCAAAGAACCATCTCGTAGTAATAGGTTCACATAAATTTAAGCAGATGGAGTATTACTTTTAAGGGGTAATAGCATTTTGGTCCTTCAATTATTGCTAAATTATAACTTTAACCTTTGTGATATATGACTCAACACATAAAACCTTTAATAATAATGAATGCCTTTTTTATCCCTTCAAGTAGGAAGATATTTGATTTGGACTCTTTTTTAGGAGTACATTAGCCTTAAATATGAAATAATAGAACAAGTTTAATATAACTCATGAAAAAATTAAATGACGAAATTGTTAATAATTTTGGAAAGTTTTGAATGTTTATATTCAAAGGATCAAAAATGCACATTTCAAGTAATTAAACATTACATATGTCTAGTCAAATATTACAAAGATTAAAATTAAAATTAAAATTAAAATTTAGCAACATCAGAGGGATAAAAAATGCTATACTTTAAAAAAAAAAAAAAGTTGACAAGATGAGGAAAATGAAAAGGAAGATAAACACAACCAAAAGCAAATAGAGGCAAATAACAGTACTAATGCATGATTACGAGCATTTCGTAGGAGCAAACATCATTTTGTTGAAGTCTTATCAAAATGTCAAAGTGTGATCATTTGCTACTACTTGATGGAGAGGTAATTAATGACTTAGTTAAGTGACAGGAAAAGAAGATTTGATTAACTTGCATTAAAAACAGCTGACTTTTGAATGGTTAAAATCAGGAACCCCAACCTCATTTAGGACCCACGCAGAATAATCCTGAAAAGGGCATTTAATTTGTACTATAATTTATATACAGTACTCCTATATTATCAGTAAATGGAAAGAGCTATTATACTAATATATTTAGTCAGGTCCACCTAAAACACCAAGCCGACAATAAATGTTTTACTAGTAGCGTTAGCCTTTTGCATTTGCATTTGCAACCACCCCACCTTACAAAATAAATATAGACCTAATCGTCATTATTACTTTTTTACTCTACATGTGTTCGTAAAAAAATTACTTCTGGTAATTGCTTTCAAAGCTGAATAAAGAATAACGATTGAAGTAGCTATATTAATTTATAAATAGTCAAATTTTAATGAATGATCTTAATGATTAAATGAATGGACAAAAATGATCACATTTGTGGAAGAGGCACGTAGCACGCATTAGAAATAAATGTGTTAAAACAGGACGAGAGAAACCTAAACTCATATTGAAGAAAGTTATTTTAAAAGTTCTGCAATTTCTTGATTAATGCAAACTCTGCTAAGGATAAAGAGCAATAGAAGAAAAAGATAATATAGGTGATATCTTTTGAAATGACATATATAGGTGATATTTGCTAGGCGATAATATGTTTAGTCATGAACCAATTATTTTCTAAGAGTTTTTGACTTTATCATAAATTTATATGTTAGTAAAAATATAAAGAGCTTTTATTATTATTATTATTGCTATTACTATAGTTACCAATACCAATATGTATTTTAAAAAGAATTACTCTTTTTTTTTGGTATGACAGTAAAATGAGCTTAGCTTAAATTAAAAAAAAAATATGATTAGTAAGATTTATAGAGTTGACGCGACTTGTGTAAGATTCGAAGATTAATTATTATTGTTATTGCGAGAATATCTGTATCAACAATTGGGGCCAATTTTAAGTAGTAAGAAGCTCCGTCTACCTAAGTACAAGAAAATAGATACAGACATTTTATATGGCTAATCCCAATTGATGTTGAATTAATATATATATATATATATATAGACACACACACATTCGTATACCGGAAATGTGATTCGAGACTTGTGATTCGGTGATTCTAATTAAGTTTAAATTCTTGCTCTAAATTAACAATTTATACATATTCAATTTAAATTCTCAAGACAAATACCGAATTTAGATTTAGCAAGTTTACCCTCGACCAACCCCGAAAGATTTACTAGCTCCGCCCCCGCACACATTACCTAGATATAAACATTTTAGATATAGTTGATTGACGTTACCATTTTGTAATCTACATAGGAGGACCCATTTGTTTATCTTTCGATTATTAAAATTTAGTTAAGCGTGAAAGCACATACTTATTCAGTGTAATATAGTTGTTAGAATAATAAATAAAAAGTGAATAATTCTCGGGTTCGAATCGTTGTACATTTGTCTAATTATATTAAACATATTGTTGGCTTATTGAGATGAGAAAAAATAAGTTTTAAAAGAGAATAATACGTCCTCCGATCCAAAATAATTGAGATTCAGATTTGAACATATGAATTAAGAAATTCATTTACTCCTAGAAATTAAGAGATGTATTAACTAAAATATCCTTAATTAATTATAACAAATACAGTATTAAATATGTTTAGAAGTTAAATCCCCAATTATTTTCAACAGGAGGGAGTAATACGGAGAAGGCAGAAACTTTCAATAAGTGGCAAATGCGGGTTGCCACGTGTCAAGACCAAGTGGTTTTCATCAAACACTAATACTCAAGATCTAACGGTAGATCATGGCACATTTTCCCAGACGTATTAACTGGGCTGCGATCTTTGACTTTTTCGATTGCTAACCACAGATACATTGCGCTGCTCACCTCACTCGCTCTAAAAGGACGTGAACTCTACGAACCTCTACGCCTTACTATTTTTATCTCCATTTTTTTAAATTTAGGATTTGAATAAATGTAAAAGTTGTCTGTTTAAATATTTTCAAAGAACTCTTGAACTTAACGAGGAAGATTGTGCTTGAATTAACCGCCACCCCCACAAAAAAAGGAAATATATTCCAAAAATTTAAGTAATTCAAAGCATATGTTAAATTTAAAATCTTTAGATTCGACTGGGACTGATAACTAAAATTCCATGGATAAGTTTAACATTTGGAATGTAGTATATATGAAGATATTGTACTAACCATTGTTTAATATTATTACTTTAGAATTTTTTTATTTGACTATACTAAAACGAAACTATGTGCAATCAAGACCAACAACCTATACAATTTGGAAAAAAAATCATATGTTACCCTTTTCTGTCCTTTTTCGGTTTTGGGTCAAATTTACTCTTAGATCAATTCAAAAGGTTAAAATGAAAAGCAACAGTACTACTTATCATGTTTTTGGAGTAGTTAGAGTTCACATGAATCACATACAGTATATGTAATGCTTACAATCAACTTACATCTACAATTATTTTCAAAACCAACGGGAAGTATATTAAATTACTTTTTATTTATTTATTTATTATTATTTTATGTTTTTTCTTCTTTCCCAAACTTTGATAAGGAAAATTGCAGTAAATAAAAATTTACCATGAAAATATCTAACTATACTTAATCATTTACAATCAATAGATTAAAATGGAGTGGAAAGAGTGATAATGCATCCAATATTGAATTGATTTGAGACTAAAACATAATTTATTAACTCATTGACTTTAAGACATTGTTAATCCAGAATGTGTTTTGTATCACATAATTTTGCCACTTTACGTAAAGAATATCAAACCTTTAGCTAAAAACCAATGGAGTGAATGGAGGTTGATATAAGATTTAAACACAACGATTATACCACTAATATATGTACATATTTTTTAAAAAGATAATAGATTCTTGATATTTTGTAGATGCCTATGGATATAATTTTATATATATTATTAGGGTAAAGATATCTTTATAAAGTTCACAACGTGTAATCAATTATGGCTAATGTTTTAATTTTATTTTGACATTCTCTCTAATATGCACACACAACACAACACAACACATCGAGTCTAAATAGATACAAAATGTAAATAAACCACTTCGTATTCTTTTTGTTTGAATACACATATCTTCTCTTAGTTTGCTTCAAACATTTCAATATTTTTAATTTCACTTTAATGAACCCTCCCTTATAGAAATGACATAACATGTTTAAAAGTTATAAAATTAAAGGATATTATTAAGGCATAAAAAATAAACAAGCACTTAACTCTTGACCTAGCCAAAACACAACGATACATCATGCAAACACTTCTAACACTCCAACTTACAAAATATACATCCAAAATTTGCACCTTAAGCTGGTAACAAATTAAGGTGTTTATCCACTAAAGTGTTACTCGTTGAAATGAACACTCCAACTATTATGCCTATTATTGATATGTTATTATACACAAAAACAAGCTTGAGCGCTACTTCAAGCTTGAATTCACATTCAATTTAAAATTATAGTAAGATAGATTCTTACTTATTTTCTAATTTCGAGCCACAGTCCCAAGTCAATACATTATGTAGAGTGTTTGGCTTATATGTGCACTCCCAAAAGCCGAAAATTTTAAAAGTCATTTTGCGCTTAAAATTGCAAAAAATACCGATTTGACTTAGCAAATTTAAGTGTTACCCCAACTTATTTTTTTTAAGCGTATTATAGCCCCATCCAAAATTATCGTAATGTGTTAGAATATAGAGCTTTTTATTTAATTATGATTAATTAACATGAATATTTGCATAATTAAACTATTTAATTATATAAAATTATGTAATTTAAATAAATATTTCTACTTAATTAAAGTAAGACACATTAAAATTATAGTAAGATAGAAAACCCATTTTACTTATTTATTAACTAACCAATATTCTCATTTAAAAAAAAAAAAGCAAACCAATATTAAAAAAAAAAAAAAGAAGTAAAAAAAGGTAAAACTCAGTTATTAACAAAATCAAGCAATATAAAAATAAAAAAAAAGTTGAATCCCATATTAAATAAACAAACAATTAAAAAAAAGTGTAATGTGTTAATAATAAAGTTTTAGATAAAATACAAACTACAATGTTATATTAATCGCTATATATTATTTAAAAAAAACAAACAATTAAAAAAAAAAGTGTATTAATTAACATGAATATTTGCATAATTAAACTAATATATATATATATATATATATATATATATATATATATATATATATATATATATATATATATATATATATAAAGTAAGATTCACAAACACTAATATAATAAATTATATACAATTTATATTAATCGGTTTTCAATATATATATATATATATATATATATTATTATACGCATAAAAAATAAGAAACTAATAACGTCCAAAAGCGCGCCCCATACTAAACAACACCAAGAATATAAAAAAAAAAAAAAAAAAAGGTGCTACCCATACTTCGTCGTCCGTTGTCCCTTAAAAAAAAAAGGGGGTGTGGGCCCCATACTAAATAACACCGAGCAATAAAAAAAAATAAAAAAAAAAGAAAAAAGGTCCATATTAACAAAATAGGAGACATATTAAAAAATATAAAAAAAAAAAGTGACATTTAAATAATGATATTAAAGAAGTTATATTAATCGAAATTATATATATATATATATGCATAAAAATAGTGCAAATTAATAATGTCCAAAAAAAAGTGCACCCATATTAAAAAATCAAACAATATTCATATAATGAACACAAAACCGTTGATTCATTATCACGCTATTAATCCACGCTGAAACGAAATCGCTTTTCTTCAGAAGTCATAAAACCAAAAGATTTAAAACTTATATCCAAGTTTTATATTTTACATAAGTCTTACACAAATAATGTAAAAAGGATTAATAAAAAAAAAATCAAATGATCAAAATGATAAAATATTATAATTCTAATCGACGTTTAAAAAAACCACGAAAGTTAATAAATACGTATACACATATTTTTAAAAAAATGATTTCTTCGAAGAAAATCAATTTCTATTTTGTTTCGTTTTAAACATGTAAAATTAATGTAATGATTTGAATTAGAATTATCCAACAAAAATTTGATTAAAAATAATAAGTATTTTACACCTTTAAATTAATCGAATTAAAATTGAAAGTATCAACTAATGCTTAAATTGATTGTTTTATCTCAAAGAGAAAGAAAAACTATTAATAAATTTGCCGATTTTGTATTCTAAGCAAACATTAATATAATAAAGGTGTTATATTTCAAACATAATATATATATAATCACTATTCAAACACAACCACACACATAACTATAAAAGTCATTCATATATGTAATTACAAAAAAAAAAAAGGACATTTAAATAATGATATTAAAAGCGAAAAAGAATAATAATTTAAAGAAGTCATAAAACCAAAAGATATTTTCAATTAATTGACATTATAATAACATCAAAAAGATAAAATATAAACTATAAAAATGGGATTTTTTTAAAATGTATTTAAGTTTCTCTATACTTAAAAATTTCATAATCATATAACTAAAAGTTATATGCGTATTTCAAATCTTTCAATCAAAAACCAAACTAGAAAGTCATATAGTCTATATGCATTTTAGCCATAAATTTATGTGATATTTTCAATTAATTTATAATACTTTCTATAATAAAATTTCATAATCATATAACTAAAAGAAATTTTTAAAAAAAAAGAAAAAGATCTTTGAAACTTGTGATCTAAAACAAATTATAAATATTTGTGTGAATTTAAATCATTTCATTAAAGGTAAAAAAAAAAGTCTCAAATTAAATAATTTTTAAATATAAAAATATATCATTCTTTATAAGATAGATTAAAAAAAATATGATACTATTTTTTATATTAAGCCCGTGCTAGTTAATTGAAATAAATGGAAGGCGGGGTAACGTGCTGCACGGAGTAATGAATTTGGTGTGAAAGGGAATAGGGTGACGTTTGGGATAAAAAGTCAGGGGGTGGGGAAGCGTCTGCAGTCTAGAGCTTCACGTCAACGCCTCCCACACACTTAAGGCCGAAAGCAATTGGAAAAAAAAAAAAACTGTTTTAAAAAAACTATCTTCGTTTAATTTATCATAAAATTAAAAAAAAAAGACTTTTAAAATATATGATCCAAAATAAACCTTAAATACTTTTATAATTATAAATTATTTTATGAACTTAAATTGTTAAATCATCTCATAGAAATGTGTTAATTTTTTTTGACATAAATTAAGTAGGCGTTGGCCATAGAAACTAAAAACTTTTTCACCTTTTTTGGAGTTTTGGAGTTGGAGTTGTGTTTGACTATAATTTTTGAAATTATATTTTTTTATTGATATGTACTTATTTTGATTGTGAAAAGAGTAAAAAACTTTAAAAATAAATTTTTCTTATTTTTCAAAATTCAAATACAAATACAACTTAAAATTATATTTGAAATTTTCATAATCAAACACTAATTTTTTTACAAAGTGAAAATAATTTCTGAAAAAAATGAATAATTCCTGCGGCCAACGGATCCTAATAATAAAAAAAATAATCTTTTTGAAAAGGAGTAAAATTTAATTCTTTAGAAATATAACCAAACAAATGACCAAACTCCAAACTTGTCACTATTACTATACTCTCTCTCTACTTTCATTTACTTATATTTCTCACACACAACCCCACCCAAATGTCAACGCCCCCTTTCTCTCTCTTTCTCTCTACTTCACCTCTTCTTCTTCCTCATTTCTCCCATTTTTCTGTCCACTCTTCAATGAATCTTTAAGAAAAAAACCACACCTTCCATTTGAACTATATTGATTTTCAAGGAGTTTTTTTTTCAATGGGAAACGGCGTAGGAAAGCTTAGTGTATGTTTCACTAGCGGCGCCGCCGTTGAGAGTCGTCGCCATAAAGATATTCCTTTCATGAATTCCGACCCGCTTGAAGATTTGGGTCATTCTTTCTGCTACGTCCGACCCGACCCGACCCGTATCTCATCGTCAAAAGTCCACTCAGAAGAAACCACAACTTTCCGTTCAATTTCCGGTGCTTCCGTTAGCGCCAACACATCAACGCCGTTATCAACGGCGTTTGTTGATCTGTATTCTTACAACAGTATTGATCGTTCTTCAGCTTTTGAGGCGTCCACTTCATTTGCTTCAATACCACTTCAACCTATTCCAAGAAACAATTCAATCCACTCCGGCCCGCTTTTCACCTCGGGCCTTATTTCAGGCCCGATTGAACGCGGGTTCATGTCCGGCCCCATTGAGCGCGGGTTTCAATCGGGCCCGCTTGATCGCGGTCTTTATTCAGGCCCTCTGGAAAGGGTTCGTGACTGTTCTGATAATAACAATAATCAGTTTCAGAGAAGTTATTCACATGGTTATGCTCTTCGATCCAGATCAAGAAAAGGGTCTTTTTTTCGGGTTCTTCAAAGAGCTATATCGAAAACCTTATCAAGAGGTCAAAATTCTATTGTTGCACCAATTAAAGGGTCAATTTCAGTAAAAGAAAGTGATTGGGTTGTTGGTTCTGAGAAGCAAAATGAATTGACTATTAGTAGTGTGAATTTTAGCAGTGAGTTCAGTTTGGATGATGACGATTCTTTAGAAAATCAGAATCTTCAGTGGGCTCAAGGGAAAGCTGGTGAAGATCGTGTTCATGTTGTAGTATCTGAAGAACATGGTTGGGTTTTTGTTGGGATTTATGATGGATTTAATGGTCCTGATGCACCTGATTTTTTGGTATCTAATTTGTACCCAGCTGTTCACAAAGAGCTTAAGGGATTGTTATGGGATGACAAGTCAGATTCATCTAATACTGATAATAATGACAATAATATTACAATCCCAAGTTTAGTAGTGGAAGAATCCAATCAGACACTTGATGATGAGATTTCAAGGGATAGGACTAAAGATGGTTGTTCAAGATGTGTTGAGCAAGAGAATTATCCATCAGCAGGAGACGATTTTTCTTCCGATTCACGGTTAAAGAAAAAGAAAAAGGGTTCAAACAATAGGTACAGAGGAGTATCAAAGAAATGGGAAGAAAATCAAAGGAGATGGCGATGCGAATGGGACCGTGAAAGATTAGAACTTGACAGGAGATTGAAAGAGCAACTAAATGGATCATCAGGATCAGTTAATCATGCAGATGTATTGAAAGCTCTTTCACAAGCATTGAAGAAAACAGAGGAGGCATATTTAGATCTAGCTGATAGGATGAATATGGAGAATCCTGAATTAGCTTTGATGGGTTCTTGTGTTCTTGTTATGTTAATGAAAGGAGAGGATGTTTACATAATGAATGTTGGCGATAGTCGAGCTGTTTTAGCTCAGAAAAAGGAGCCTAATCTATGGAGCCAAGATTTAGAGAGGATCAATGAAGAAACTTTGAAAGATCTTGAACTTTTCGATGGCGATGAGTCGAATTGTATACCTAATTTAACTGCTTTTCAGCTTAGTACGGATCATAGCACCTCTGTTGAAGAGGTATGGCAATCTAGTTTGTTATATTAGATGTTCTTTAGGCTAATAAATTGGTTCAATTGATTAACTTAATTTTTTTGTTTGTTGTGTTTTCAGGAAGTTCAAAGAATAAAAAGTGAACATCCAGATGATGCATGTGCCTTAATGAATGACCGGGTGAAAGGTTCTTTGAAGGTTACTAGGGCTTTTGGTGCTGGTTTCCTCAAACAGGTACTTTTGGAATATTATATTTGCCTTTTAGCTTGTTAATAAGTCAACCCTTGAGAGTATAGAAGGGGAAAAAAACAAGTGCTTTTGATTCCCTTTGTTGTGCTTGTGAAAGAATTCTAGCTTTATTCATACCATACAGATTTGATATATCTTGTTTGAGAACGAAGTTTATGCTTTTTTATGAACCTTTTGCAACACATGGCAAAAGCTACTTTTTGCTGTAATTTCAAGGCATATTAGACCAGATGCTACTTGTTAGCATCCATGTGTTGTTCCTGTGAGCAACATTTTGCATTTACCAATTCTTTTGCTATACAACTTAGAAGCATGGATAATTTACTTCTATTTTTCGTTATGATAGAAAAACAGAACTGAAATTTGATTGTTTCTTCTTTGTCTACCAGATAATATGCAAAAGGTTCATTTGGCATCTAAAATTCCGATGCTCTTTTCTTTTAAGCATCTTTTTGAAGTTTACTAATCAAATATGTTGGCGCCCCTTATTCGGATTAATACTGTTTCAAGAACCTACAAACGTACAAAAGAATTAGCCGTCTTATTTCCAACAGGCTTATTGTTTGTCAAAAACCATTTTCATGTTAAAGTGATGGCTAAATGAGGCGTGGAATTACTGAATCAACAACTATATGCTCTGTTTTTGATCGCTTGTCTTTCTTTTCTTTACTTAAAATTGCTCGAACGCATAATTGACTTTCAACTTCTCTCACTCTCCTGCAGCCTAAATGGAACAATGCCCTTCTTGAGATGTTCAGAATCGACTATGTTGGGACTTCCCCCTACATCAGCTGTCTTCCATCTCTCCATCATCACAGGTTAGGGCCAAGAGACCGGTTTTTGATACTATCGTCTGATGGGCTCTATCAGTACTTCACAAACGAAGAAGCCGTTTTAGAAGTCGAACATTTCATCTCATGGTCACCCGAAGGAGATCCAGCACAACATCTCATCGAGAAAGTATTGTTTCGTGCTGCAAAAAAAGCTGGTAATTACTTCTACTTATGCTTAAGGGGAAAAATATGTAGTAGTAATTTTTAGGAGAACTAGACTAATCTGTGTGATTGTGTTTTATTTTCAGGTATGGAGTTTCATGAGCTGCTTGAAATACCACAAGGGGATCGACGTCGGTACCATGATGATGTTTCAATAATTGTTATTTCTTTGGAAGGGAGAATATGGAGATCCAGTGCATAAGTAGGAAAAAAAGAGAGAGTATAGACCTATTAAAAAAATGACAAATCAAACATCCAATTTTTGTTCTTTCCTAAGTCACCATTTTGTAAATAGCAACTAAGCCCTGGAACCAGAGTTACTTAGTTGTAAAATGTACTAGGTGATTATGGGATTGTAAAGGTGTTAGATCAACTCCTTATCAGTGGATAAGCTGTCATATAAAGTGTAATTTCCTTAATAAATGACATCTCTAAGAGGGAACTCTGTTCTCCAAATTTTCTGTCTTGAACTTGTAGCAGCATCATGTATCAATTTTCTGCATGTTATTTCATTTGCCATATAACTCATGAACGTGCTCTAAACTTGATTTACACCAAGCAAATGAAATAAGCTTTAACTTATGTTGCTCAGTCTCTTCAAAATTATTGTTGCCCGAGTATGAAAGTGATGTTGCATTTGTGTCGGATCTTCTGAAAATTCATTACTTTTGGAGGATTTGACACACACCTGATGTCATTTTTAAAGAGTCTAAGTAACATATATTTAGTCTTTTCATTTTTAAAAAGTTCGAACAAAATTTAAATTCACGGTCTTTTCGATTTAAAAATTCAAAAAGGAGACTTTGAGTCTTTTTCTAATGCACGGCGGCTCAACTTTTGACTACTGTAGGCGTGTTGTTGTGTCTATTAGTAATTATCACGTTTCATGTGAACTGAATTCTGTTCAAACATATACTTTTTTGTTAAGAGTATTGTTTTTTCTTCTTTCATTCTATTCAATAGGCACATTCATTTTCAATGACTTGTGCAATTTAAGTCCACCTGCTAAAATAAGTCAATATAATTAATTCTCCTTTAGTCTTTACGGACGCGGCATGCAATCAATCTCTGATCTGCCTTTTTGTCCTGATGTTTTCGTCTTTATGATTTTTCTCTCATTCTTACTGGACCAAACTTTATGATCCTGATATTTAAGGTTGCTAAGTACTCCCTCAGTTGACTTTTATTTGTCCACTATTTCTAAAATAGATTTTCATTTTTATTTATCATTTTTCACATATCAAGACAAGACAAATTCCTTTTTCCTGTTTTACCCTTAACATTAATTATTCATTCTAAATCATTTTTCAAAACCAATACCATTATATACCAATTAATATGGGCATCATGGTAAAATACACACTTCATGTATTATTTCTTAAACAGCGTGAAAAGTCAAAAGTGGATCAATAAAAGTGAACGGAGGGAGTATGCACCTTTTTATTTTATTTTTTATTTTAGTCAAAATGATTGGCTCATGCACCTCGATTATTTATTAGGTACATGTTATTTAGTACCAATAGGTCGTCAAGTTATGAGTAATTGACAAGAGAAGATTGCTCAGGTGCTAAGCATTCTTTACCCACAACCCTAATGTTATGAGTTCAAGTCATCAATGAAGCAAAAAGGCGGGAGCTCTAAGGGAGGGGTAAAAAAAGGTCATGGGTAATTTTGTCCATTAAGACTTATGTAGACATGAAGAAATCATTTTGGGGTCATTTGGTGGGGTGTATAAAAATAATATTGGATGGGGTGTAGTAGTAATGCTGGAACGATTTATGTTGGGATTAGTTATCCTAACATTATTTTTTATCGAGAGTTTGGTTTGTTGTATTAAATAACACGCATTGCATAGTTTCGATATATTACTGAATAGGGTGTATAAATGGAAATAGTACTGGTGTTGTTAATGCCATGATTTACTATGTACAAGAATAATACCGAATAGGACATGTATTAGTAATATATAGGTTGAGAACACCATCAAACAAGGGATTAAATGATCCCAAAGCTAGTACCAATATTATTTTCTCAAATACCTCCTACTAAATGACCCCTTGCGTTCTTTTTCTCTATTAAAATTTGAACCCTGATCTCCAAAGTTTTTACCCGTTACTTATGTATTTATGACTTCCTGAGCTACTATAACCACCAAAGCCTGCATGAAGCAGGAGTGGCCAAGTTGAGTCAGAGCTATTCTGGGATATGAAATCATCTCTTATGGCTAACTGCTAACCAATCTTTTAAATTTGGGTAGTAAATGCATAAATGAAGTTGGGTGGGAAGGTTGAGTAGTAGTAGAAGAAGAAGAAGTTAGGAGTATCAAATTCATCAACAATAAATAGGAAAACCTGTCATTTTGTCATAAATTTTGGGGCCAACATTTCAGGTATGTAGATGCTAACTTTAGTGATCAATCCTGAAACTTATGAGAAAAATTTTCAAAATTCAGTTCCTCACATTTAATAAATTCAACAGAAACCCCTTAGATTTTTGGGGGAACGTATGGTAGATGATGTGTGCGTTGAAAAATTAGGGATTTTGGTATGGGAATTTATGGATGAACAAATTACACATATGTGGTCCATAACCTCTAGTCAACATTTGTATAAAAGAAAATAACAATCAAGAAATACTGGAAATTGAAGCATCTAGATAACGATTTTAATTCTAGCAATTGTAGAAATCACTTTAATAAATAGGCAAATGATTTTATGAATTATAAAAACTACATTTTATATCTCTCCAGATTCATGAAGCTGGACACACTTGATAAAAATGCATTGTGCGTGGACGATAGATGGTAGTTTATGCATATTTTAAATGTGTATAATTGCATTAATAATCTCTCTTCAAATATAAGGGTAATTGAATTTTTCTTCTTTTTCGAAAAAGCTTCTGGTCTTTGATTGGAGAGTCGAAGTAATTTTCGAAAAAAAGAAATGTTAGCAAATCTAATACTCCTCTTTCGATGAAGCTTTTTGATATGAAAGGATGATATTTTGAAGAAATGGCACGATTTTCCCTTCAAACAGGCTGGTCTTATTTTGGCTTTCACAATCGAACTTATGCCTAGTGGGGCATAAGTATTTTAAGAGGCAGGGTATAATTTGTGGGATATTATATTGCAAAAACATAGATATGCTCCGCGGAAAAATTTGTGTCTTGAGGGCCAAAAATTAAAGACCAACACAAAATAAGGCCAAAAGTCCAAATATCATACCACTCACTGAATCACTTCTTTTTGGGTTGGGTCAAAATTAAAGTTTCTAATACTTGGGATCAAAGTGTGGAGGCCTAATTCGGTATTGGGCCTAATATTTGGACATTGCAGGTACCATGGAGCAAAAAGAGTACAAAAGCTACAGTTTCGTCCTTAAAAATTAGTACAAGATTTAGAAAGATTGATATATGTAGAATAGATGATTGATACTTTTAGAAGAATTGAGACCTCCAGAAGCCTGGATTGATCTGTTTACTGTTTTTACCATATTTATAATACTTAGCACATTTTATCTTCTCATATAGTTTCCTTAGACACAATAGTTCACAGACTAGCCCAAAAACAAGCTAACATAATAGCACACGTGCGATACTATTATTGCCTATGAATTTGACCATGATTGTTGCTGTGGTAAAATGAAACAGGATGTCATATCAATATTTCTGCATGTAACATACAGATATCATCTAAAGCATTTCCAGTTACAGTTAAAGAGTAAAGGTTCACAACATGAAATCTGTATTTTCTGCCAATTCAGGAAAAATTCTTTGCCTTGGTTGTAATTACAAAGTAACTTATAGTTACATACTAAGAAATTAGAAGCATTTTCTGTGGACAATGGAGGGACCAGATTCGTCGTACTCTGCCTTTGCAATCCACATCTGCAATTCAAAGTGAAATAAAGTATATCGCCTCATCAGGAAAATGAACATAAAGAAAGAGACAGAGAGTAATAGGAGGAAACAGAAACATATATGTTGCAACTGAACTTTGCACATGTAACAATGACAATCATCTAACCAAATTTTATAAAGTTTAGGAACTAAACTTTGCCAAATCGAAGCGAGTTGTCAAGGCTTTATGACTAAGAATAAAGAAACAGTTTCACAAGAAAATGATATACAGTCAGACTTCTCTATAACAACATTTCACTAAAACGACCAAGTTTTCTTAAACGATTTTTAATGTTATGGTATATTATATGTCCTGTATAACAACATCCAGACAAATGATGCCGTTAGAGAGATGTTTGACTAACTGTATGTCAACAAGTGTTATGATATGGCAAAAGAACATAAATAGTGAGTCAGAGAGTAATAGGAGGAAACAGAACATATATACAGATGAAACTTACTAAATCAGACATGTTTTGATGTAACTGAACGTTACGCATGTAACAGTGAGAAGCACTAGTCCTGTTCTTTTAACCAAATTTGACACTTTGGGAACTAAAATTATGACTTAGAATAAGAAACAGTTCCACAAGAATCTGATATATGCCAACAATTGTTATGATATGGCAAAAGACTTAAAACACTAGCAGACTAACAATATGAACTAATGACAGTAAACATAGTTACATTAAGTCAATTTCCAAGTTATTACTAACCTGTTGGAAGGTACTTAGAGAAGCCAAAATAGAGCCTCCAATCCAAACACTATACTTCCTTTCTGGTGGAGCAACAACCTTAATTTTCATGCTGCTTGGAGCCAATGCAGTAATTTCTTTGCTCATTCTATCAGCAATTCCATTGAACATAGTTGAACCGCCACTAAGTACAATGTTTCCATAAAGATCCTTCCTGATGTCCACATCACACTTCATGATCGAGTTATACGTCGTTTCATGAATGCCAGCAGCTTCCATTCCAATCATTGAAGGCTGGAAAAGTACTTCTGGGCATCGGAAACGCTCAGCGCCAATCGTAATAACCTGACCATCAGGCAACTCATAGCTCTTCTCAACAGAAGAGCTAGTCTTTGATGTATCCAATTCTTGCTCGAAATCAAGAGCAATGTATGAGAGTTTTTCCTTCACGTCCCTCACGATTTCTCGTTCTGCTGTAGTGGTAAATGAGTAACCACGCTCCGTTAAGATTTTCATTAGGTGATCCGTCAGGTCACGACCAGCCAAATCAAGACGCAAAATAGCATGTGGCAGAGCATAACCCTCATAGATTGGGACAGTGTGACTGACACCATCACCAGAGTCCAGGACAATACCTACATGTGAAATTCAATCAATGTTATAGCAGAATCTAGGTTCTCACTCTTTCCTTAGAACAATTTATTATTGATTAAGTTGTGCAAACCAAAATTTCTTTCTTGTTTACTTTCTTTGCGCCAAGTCAAAAATAAATGCTCACTCTGCTGATAAGAATTGAATACAACAACTGCTTTACTTGGTTGGGATTGACTATTTATGAATCTTCACAATTTATGTCACTCCATTTGAAGTCCAATTTTATACTATAAATAAAAGTAAACAACATTAGAAGTCCTTATATTTTCCCCTAGCATATAAATATATGACCAGACTGAAGTACTCGCAGAAAGCATCAACCTGAAGTAACCGTACTAACATGATTAGAACTTAATTCCAACTAATAGTTATCATATATATATATATATATATATATATAGATTTTTTCTCTTCCACTATACCGTATTTTCACTAGGCTGCATGGATTGTAAGAGAGTGTAGTTTTGAATGGAATAACAAAATAAAAAAAGAACTTTCTTAGGTCCTACATAACGTACTGAATGGATAAATTTTTCTCAGGTGATTGAACTCTCAAACACTAGATACAGAGGAATGAAGAATATGAGAAACCATTTACGTCCATTTGCTTGTTTTAGACCATAGATTTTAATTTTTTTTTCTTAAAATCCATACCAACCAAACAATACGACATAAAATTGGGATGAAGGGACTATCAAATGATACTGCTTTTGACACATTACAGCAAAACGATGTTTGTGCCACATGAAATTTCTAAATGCTTCAACTTTCTGAACAAGATTAGGAAATGCAGAATGATGAATATGAAAAAATTATTCACCTGTTGTACGGCCACTAGCATATAAGGATAGAACAGCTTGAATAGCAACATACATTGCAGGAGTATTAAACGTTTCAAACATGATTTGTGTCATCTTCTCACGATTAGCCTTTGGGTTGAGGGGTGCTTCAGTAAGTAAAACAGGATGTTCTTCAGGGGCGACACGAAGCTCATTGTAAAAAGTATGATGCCAAATTTTCTCCATATCATCCCAATTGCTAACAATACCATGCTCAATAGGGTATTTCAAAGTGAGAATACCACGTTTGGATTGAGCTTCATCTCCTACATATGCATCTTTTTGCCCCATTCCTACCATTACTCCTGTGTGACGAGGACGACCAACAATACTAGGAAATACTGCTCTTGGAGCATCATCTCCAGCAAATCCCGCCTATGAAATCACATTACACAAGTCAAAAAGAGGAATATATAATTGGCAAATCAGTGGCATTTTATCCGTTAAATGGGAGCACTGGCGCAATGGTAAGGGTCGTCACCATGTGAGCAATTTTAGTCGTGGTATTAGCCTCTCGCTGAAATGCAAAATAAGTTTGCATACGATAAAGTTAAGGGTGATTTGCACAAACAGGATCTTTCAGTGTCACTATTTAAATTTTGACCTCGTTTAAAAATGTTTTAAAAAAGTAGATTTGCGGCCAAAAATCACCATAAATCAGCCCCTAAATCTTCACAAATTAGGATTCATCAGGTTGCTTTGTAACAAAACCTGACAATCGCCAGAAATTAGCAACCAAATCTTGACGCTTCTAGCGGATCACCATAAAATTTCGTCAGATTGCCTTGCCATAAATCTTGACGATCACTAGAACCAAATCTCTAATAATTCTGGCAAGTCGTCACAAACTTATTATATAGAAATTTCAGCAAGACGTATTACTAAATGGCCAAAAAATAATGGGTGTCCTACTGGAGGACACCTGGCGTAAATTTGTGTAAAGTCAACATGATCTAGTCCTTCATCGAATCCCTTATATAGCGAAAGTTTAGTGCTCCGAGCTATCCTTTAATGACATTTATCCATTCAAATTATTCTTGATAGAGTTTAATTTTAATGAATGTTTGGAAAATTTAATGTGTTAAGTATTTCGTACCTTAACCATTCCAGTTCCATTATCACAGACAAGTGGCTGGATATCCTCACCATCTGCCATTTTTTATCAAACACCTATCAACAAAATTTAAATCCTCAAATCAGAACTGAGCAAAATTAAAACATAAAGACAATGAGATGAGAAATCATAGGAAAATTGAGGTTACTTTAAAATTATAGGGTGGGGAAGGTCCTGGAACAGTAGGCTGGAATTCCAATATATACAACAAGAAAAAGGAAGAAACTGAGGAAGAATAAGGAGCCAAAGCTGAAACTTTTAAAGCTGAAATTGGTTATAATTGCAAAGTCATTGGTGGAAATTAATCGCATTTTTTGCTGTCTACGATCTTGGCTATCCTCTCATTTTCCTCTGACTAATCAGGCCTCATACATTCATAACTGCTAACTTCTAATAATTGTTTCATTATTAACTTATACTAATTTGTTAAATTTATGGTGAATTTAACTTTTATATCCTAAAGGTGTAAAAGAATTTTTACACTATGAAGTTACTGATAAAGTAACTAGATGTAACTTTCCATTATTAGTGAATTTGGTAAAATGAAAAAGTGTGTTTTGACATGTTAATTAAATTACAGCGTTAGGTAAATATTCTTTATTTTATTAATGTATATAACGATAAAAGATATACTTCTTCATGCATGTATGTATAGCCATACAATAATTAATTATATAAATAGATCAAACTATATCCAATCTAAATATAAAAACGTCTTCTATGACTGCGATAGTGGCCGACGAGATCACAAAATTAATACTTCAATGACCCAATATTCTGTCAATATTTAGCAACTATAGTAATGAATTCGTGGGTGCCCCCAACTTGAAAAATTAATGGATTAGCCTTTGTTGACTTTCAATAAAGGACCGTCGCAGCCTAAATATTTTATTAGCAACGCTAAAGAGGAAATATTGATTCGAATTTCAAAACTTTAGAGGTAGTAGGTCGACTACACTTTCTATTCTAATAATTCAAAATTCACGCCGCTTGATTTTTAATTATTTGCTGTGGTACTAGCTCGTTTTAGATCTTCCCTTCAAATCTTTTCACTTTGATCTTGTAACACACATGTAATAACATAAAGATTGGGGGATATCAAAACTGATGAGAACAACAATTATTAAATATTAATCTAGTTCAAAGATAGGTTTGTTGCTTCTTCATTTTTTTTTTTTTAAATTTTTTTTTTTAACATGTGAAGCTTTCTTTTTGAACTCTATTCAAAAAAGGAAGCAAACTATGCACTAGTAGTAATTAGTTTTTCGTTTCCTCCATTATATTTTCCAGTTTCCTGTTGACTTTTCAACGTACTTGTCACGTTGGACACTTTAGGCGATTTTTTCAGACCAAGGAAAATTCGCAGTCCTCTGTCGTCAAATTGCCTCTCTACGTAATGAGAAAAAGAGCAGTGCTTAATTTCCAATATAAATAGATAGCCTTGAATTGTTTCTCCATATCCAAACTAATTTAATCTTACACCTAATAGAGAGAGAGAGAGAGATACTTACAAGAGAAAGAAAGGTTGTTGGTGTGTATAAGTCAAATCAAATTAGCCAGTATACAACTAGCAATACCTGAGAAAAAAAGATGAAGAACGTTATGAAGATTGTGTTTGTGCTTTCTATCATCATGTGCTTCCTCCTAACATCTACAGTTGCAAAGGGGGGCTTGAGTCGTGGAAGCAAGGCTAGTAGTGGGTCTACAACTGCCACATGGACACGTGGTGGTGCTCGTACTGCTAATCACGCCAACAACAGTTTGTCATCATCATCCACCACCTTGTGCATGTCCTCTATAACTATGGCTCTGTTTGCTTACCTTACATTTGTTTTCTTTTGATATCTATTGGCCCGGGGTTCAAAATTTAGATATTATGGGTTGAGTTGTGAGAGTGATGAATTCTAAAATGTATAGTGTAATTCTATCTATAGTTTGTTTTTTGCTATATAAATAAGGTTCGACCGCGAGTCACGGGTTTCAACCGTACCAGCGAACCCGTGGTTAGATCTGCTACTGTTAATATATATTTGTATGAATTGCATTTATTTGTTTACTTTATAAGTTTATGGCAAAAAGAAAGATATATTATTTCTTGGAGTGAGGCCTGGTCATAATTGAACCTGGAGTTCTGTATAAAATTTCTTGTGTGATGGACTAATGTGGCTGGAACTTCAAAGCTGAATATGGAGTTGGGAACATACATAAATAGAGAATGTGCAAATAGTCCAGTGTCTGTGTAATCTATCTGAAGCCATGTCCAAAACTACAATGGAGTTACCATATATGAACATTCATCACTCCAAAATAATATTATTGGCAACAAGTCTATTTGTAAATTACCTCATTGATTATCTATTATCAAGGCAAAGGAAGTTCTGTGTATTAATCATTTCATAAAGAAGGAAATGTACTCTTTGATATGTTCTAAAATTGATAAAGGATGTCTAAGACACAAATCCTTAATCACACTTAAGCCCGTCAACCGGTCCGGTTTCACCGTGTCACGCCCCGAACCATGGCCTGGGCGAAACACGGCACTCGGTGCCATACTGCATGTGACCGAGCGAACCACATGGCTTGCTAAATCATCATGAGGCATACATGAGCGGAATATAACGTGAATGCATAATGAGCCTTTATAAAACGTAGTAAGTCATAATACTTAATAAAAATACTTGTTTAAACATGAGTGCGGAAATAACATGAATGAGCCAAAGATGGCTAAACACCTTGCATGTCTAACATAACTAAACTGACTAGTCTATGAAACCTCTAATCAGCGAATCTTGACCGAAAAACGTGCTCTGTCGGACAAGGCCCCCAAGATACCTATAAATGCATGACTAGTAAAATAAAGATAATCGACTAAACCCCGAATGAGACGGGGCTCACCAGTAGGTCGATACGAGCAAATCCTACCGAGCGAGACGGCGTCCGTAAATACGTACCGCACGTGAAATGCAGCCCCGGGCAATAAAAGGGGACGTCAAAGACATCAATGTACTGGTATGTAAAGCAACCGAACGAAATAACACGAGACATGAAATAATACGATAAGAGTCGAAAGCACGAAAACCCGGATACAATTAACATGAGCATGAAAAAGTATATATATATATAACATAAGTAAAACATGATAAGTAGGGAGAGCATTTCATAAACCGACACGTGAAATCACCACGTGGGTACGTGAGTCCTGGCACCGGACCAGGCGAGAGCCCTCATACCTTGCCGCAGTATAAGGTAGTAAATCACCACGCGGGTACGCGGAGTCCGGTACCTCGCCACAATAGAGCCCCCATACCTTGCCGTGGTACGAGGCGGTATCGTGCCCGATGGATCCATTCAAAGGTAAAAATTAAGGTATCGTCTTATCCCGTGAGCGATCCTTGTCCTACGGTGGCTACGTAGTTTCGTGCTATCCGAGCCTTCTCTAGACTTTGGCAACTCCCAAAACATTAACATAATATAGTTGGCTAAGAAGCCCATGATTTTCGTGAATTAACTTGTACTTGTCTTGTAATCATGATTTCACGAAATAACTTGTAAACATGGTTTCATGAAATAACTTGTAAATATGGTTTCATAATATAACTCGTATTTAGCACGTACGTATCTTGAGTCATGGTATGGACATAGTTATAAAGTACAATTGCATGAAAACTTGTAGACATATAGGATATTCATGAAATAAGCATTTTTATTCAAAAACATGCATGCAAGAACCCATGGAATACAAGAGTATGGGTTTTCATAGATTACGACGGATTCTCAATAATCATAAAGAAATATTAAGAACACAATGATGGAATTATAACAATTCATACATAATATAATCATGGACATGGACCTAGGGTTATCATGAGCATAGTATTGAAACCCTAGTTTTGTATTGAAACCCTTAGTTTTGTATTGAAATCATAATTTTATGGATTTTGAGGCGTGGGGAAGAACAATGATGTTCCCACACGTAGATAGTAACTCTACATACCTTAATTGCTCCAAAACTTGAATTAAAGACTTGAGCTTTGAAGAAGATTTCCAAAATCTTGAGTTCTTGAACAGCTCGAGATGGGTTTTCTTGAAAACCCTAGTTTTAGAATGATAATTTCTTGTTTAGATTACAAGGATAGATGTTAGAATTG